>NW_025935644.1:0-309 GCF_000764305.2 Hyalella azteca | reverse complement strand
ATCAGTACAAATGGAGACAGTGTGGACAGTATGCGTGGAGAGTGGAGGAGAATGCGCAGCCAGACGACGGATGGCCAACTTTGGACTGAGGCAGAGACTCGAGCAAGCGAATTTTACAAGCGGCTGCGGCCCGGGCTCGATGCTGAGTTCCGCGACCGCTACCCCAGACTCTTAACGTACGGAGTTTCAGCAGACGACATAATATAAGACAACTGTTTAAAAACTATTATATATGAGAACAATCCATGATGTGGTAGGATGATGTAACCCCTTCCTTATTTTGAAAAGGCATGTACAAGCTTACTCGTG
>NW_025935643.1:0-4498 GCF_000764305.2 Hyalella azteca | reverse complement strand
GTAAGTTCATCAGCCAATCATTGACGGCCTTTCAAGCAAAATCCACCAATCATAGACCAGAAAATAGAGCGTAAGTACTTACGTTCACTTAGCGAATATTGAAAGTATGGCCCCAGATCGACCCGCGGCTCGCACCAACAGACAAATTATACTCACTTGAGTGTGAGTATCATTGCATGCATGCATGTGGCATGCATGTGGCATGGGTACAGGCAAGATCTGTGGGTATGTGTCATGGGTACAGCCTAGCTCACATGAGCCTTAGATTTTTCAGCCAGAATTAGAACAATGCGAGTTACCATTAGACTGTCCGCCACTGGCATTTTGGCCCTGATAAGCAGACGCCATATTACTGCAATTCTGCCAGTTATCCGACATTCATTAACCGCCTCTAGGTTATCCACATGTCTCTTATACACATCTTTGGTTCCGCGAAAAGGACGTATCAGTGTTACGTACAGAATCAAGGGGGCAAAAAAATACAACAATATATGGACAAATTCGTACTCATTTCTATGGGTGTGGCCTCCTCGCCGGAACAAACTCTTTCATAATGACCCACATGGAGGCAAAAAATACATCAATATTTGGACAAATTCTCACTCATTTCTATGAGTGTGGCCTCCTCGCCGGAACAAACTCTTTCATAATGACCCACTTAGGGGCAAAAACTACATCAATATTTTGACAAAGTCTCACTCATTTCTATGAGTGTGGCCTCCTCGCCGGATCAAACTTGTTCAGAATGAGACACTTAGGGGCAAAAAGTATATAAATATTTGGACAAAGTCTCACTCATTTCTTTGAGTGTGGCTTCCTTACCTTGCAAGAAGATGGCAGGAGCGAAGGGCCTGGGCCCAGAGATGACGGTGAGGCCGCGGTAGGTTGTATTCCAGAGCTGCAGGGCCTCGATGAGGTCGACGTGATAGTGGCTGTCTAGGGCGATGAAGCCTTCAGCGCCGCCTGCACGAGGAGGGTTGATATTTAGCTGAAGGTTTTCAGGGGTTATATTATTAAAAGTAACTTAGAGATTGTGACTCCGTCAGCCAGCCACTGACTGCTTTTCAAGCGAAACCCACCGATCACAGAATATCTACTTGAACCGCAATGTGTACTTAGGCCGCTGCGTGTACTTAAGCCGATACGTGTACTTTAGGCCGCTACGTGACGTGTACTTAGGCCGCCACGTGTACTTGGGCCGCTACGCGCTCTAAGCGAGTTTTAATGCTACTTCCCCAGATGAATAAGGCCGTTGGTTCAAGCCATAAGTGAGAATGTATTTCATCGAGAAATGGAATCCTCGAGGTTCGCTATAGGAGAATAATTTAAATTAATTTAAAGTATATGGTCACGTAAGATTAAAGTAGTCGAGTCTCACTATAGGAGAATAATTTACTTTGTTTAGCTAGACTTTTGTTCCATAAGACATTGAAGCTAGGCTTCTCGTGGAGAGTTTGAACTGCAAATAAAAAGTTGAAGACACAGTCTAAAAATTTCTAAATCAAATTCTCATCGAAGAATACATTATTGTGATATATNGTGCACTGCGATGTGGTGACACGATGTGCATCGCGATGTGGCGACACGATGTGCACCGCGATGTGATGACACGATGTGCACTGCGATGTGGTGACACGATGTGCATCGCGATGTGGCGACACGATGTGCACCGCGATGTGATGACACGATGTGCACTGCGATGTGGTGACACGATGTGCATCGCGATGTGGCGACACGATGTGCACCGCGATGTGGCACTACACCACATCGCGTGATGTACGGCAGGATCGCATGATGTGTACGCCCATCCTTCATGTCAAACGCCAGCAAAAAGGATTATCCCAGAGAGGGTCGCGGGCTCTGTTATTACAACAACCATAACTACTTCCAAGCGAGGGTATTTACTATTTATAACTTGTCATTAATGTTATTATTTATAATTTGTCTATTTATGATGCAGAACTTTCGGCGGCACTGGAAGAGATTCGTCATGAGAACTTGCGTGAGTAAATATAAGAGATCTCGGTTTAATACGATGATGAAAAATGTACTGGATTTTGTCTACTGATGTGATTTTTGCTAAAGTTAATTTCGATGGGAAAATAATTTCGTGAGGAAATTTCTGATAAAGCTAATGTTGTTTATTGTTATATAGATATTTGCGTTTTAGATCTCCGGAGTAAATATATTCTCTCTACGATCAGCACCCTAAGCCAAATACTGCTGACATGGTCGATAATTTCGTGATGGATAATTAGTGGTGAGAGAATTTCTTGATGGATTATTTTTTGATGGATTATTTATTGCTGGATTATCTATTGTTGTATTATTTATTGATGGATTATTTATTGATGGATTATTTATTGATGGATTATTATTGATGGATTATTTATTGATGGATTATTTTTTGATGGTTTATTTATTGATGGATTATTTATTGATGGATTCTTTATTGGTGGATTCTTTATTGGTGGATTATTTATTAATGGATTTATTGATAGATGGATTATTTATTGATGGATTATTTACTGTGATGGATTATTTATTGACGGATTAATTATTTAATGATGGATTATTTGTTAACGGATTATTTATTAATGGATTATTTATTGATGATTATTTCTTGATGGATTCTTTCTGAATTTATACTATTCACATTGGGAAACATTTACTACAATTTATATATTCCTCTTAGTCATTTAGTTCAAGGCAATACAAGTCCCTATTTATTGAATATTATTGGAATTATTTTGATCTTTTTCGTTTCTTTTTATAAAGAAAAATAAAAAATTTGGTTGACCTGATGTAAGAAATAAGAATATGGAATCAAAATCAAAGACTAGAGAAACTGAAACTAATGATTGAAAAAATTGTATGATATGCGTTTATGGTCATTGTATGATATGCGTTTATGGTCATTGTATGATATGCGTTTATGGTCATTGTATGATATGCGTTTATGGTCATTGTACAATATGAGTTATGGTCATTGTACGATATGGGATTAAGGTCATTGTAAGGTATGCGTTTATGGTAATTGTACAATATGCGTTTATGGTCATTGTACAACATGCGTTTATGGGCATTGTAAGGTATGCGTTTATGGTCATTGTAAGATATGCGTTTATGGGCATTGTACAACATGCGTTTATGGGCATTGTAAGATATGCGTTTATGGGCATTGTAAGATAAGCGTTTATGGGCATTGTAAGATATGCGTTTATGGTCATTGTACAACATGCGTTATGGTCATTGGAAGATATGCTTTTTTGGTCATTGTACGATACCGTATGCGTTTATGGTCATTGTATGATAAGCGTTTATGGTCATTGTTTGATATGCGTTAAATGATCAATGCAGGATATGCGTTTATTGTGAATGTATGGTATGCGTTTATGATCATTGTATGTTCACCTTTCATGTCAATGTTGATATCAGTAACATAAATAATGTTATAACTCTGCGCTATATATTGTATATCCCAGCCACTACGGAAGAAGCAACACGCTTATCGCGTCGCGGTAAATTAATAATTCACAATGAATACGTTTGGGAAATATCAATAAAATGAAGCACGGAATCAAATAAACGTTCACTAACACAAAACTGCTCAGCTCATGTCAGTTTTGAATACAAATATAATAGTATATATACTTGTATAGCTGAGTTATGCATTGCACATTTAAGTCAAATGACCTACATCACATGACTTGCACTTTCATGTGGGTCAGCTAATGTCAGTTTTGAATACAAATATGATAGTATATATACTTATATAATTGAGTAATGCATTGCACACATAAGTCAAATGGCTTGAACTTTCATCGAAACCAAGTATAAGTAATTTGTTGAAACCCGATTTTTCGCCGCCAAATGTGACTCAGACTTTAATTCGCACCCCGTTCCTGTAACTCAGAAGGATAAAGTATTCATAGTGGATCCATTATCCATCCATTATCCACTCCTCGAGCTCCCCTTCGCCAGAATTTCCAGGGATATCCGCCGTCTACTTTGTAGGAGTGGCAATCAAGAAGGCAACTTTTTACGAAGATGTCCCGGTTACATGGAAATTATCTTAGCAGTTGACGTCTGCCCAAGACGAAAACAAACTCATTTTCCTTTAGGCTGCTGAGTGAAATGTTCTTCAGTTCAGGGAGAAAACAACTTTTCAGTTCACGGAGTAAACAGTTCTTCAGTTCACGGAGTAAACAGTTTTTCAGTTCACGGAGTAAACAGTTCTTCAGCTCACGGAGTAAACAGTTCTTCAGTTCACGGAGTAAACAGTTCTTCAGTTCACGGAGTAAACTGTTCTTCAGTCCACGGAGTAAACAGTTCTTCAGTTTACAGAGTAAACAGTTCTTCAGTTCACGGAGTAAGCTGTTCTTCAGTTCACGGAGTAAACAGTTCTTCAGTTCACGGAGTAAACTGTTCTTCAGTTCACGGAGTAGACAGTTCTTCAGTTCACGGAGTAAACTGTTCTTCAGTTCACGGAGTAAAC
>NW_025935642.1:0-23776 GCF_000764305.2 Hyalella azteca | reverse complement strand
TAATAAATAAGTATCATTGTTACTAAAAGTCATCTGTATAAATGTCTATTTATTATACATGCACAGCAATGAGACGACATATAAGCGAGGTTCTGTAATATAATATTGGTATCATAAGAAGAGCTGATACAATGAATGCAGAACAGCGCTCCAGACGCCGCGAACAACGTAGCGATGTAATTGGCCGTGCTCCGGCCAATAATCCTATACATTAAAGCAGGGGTTTCCAAACTACGGCCCGCGGGCCGGTTCCGTCCAGCCGAGGATATCTAATAGTTCAACATTATGTGTACAATAATATACGTTTAAAAATTACTTTTTAAAGACAACACTTCCAAAGAATCCAGTATCTCCAATCTTACAGATGTACAATGAATTTCTCATTTAATTTTCGAATATTAAAAAAATTAATTTTTCAACTTTTTAATATATAAATTTGTTTCAAAATTATTTATTCTGTTAATTGATTCATGCATTGCTTCTGACTTCGCACAAGTGTGCAAAATTTCAGATAAATTAGACAGGTAAAAGTGTGTCAAATATCAGTTATAAGATTTGTAGCTGACAAAATTATTTTTTCAATTTTTTTAATATTGAAAAAAAAAATTTAATTTTCAAAATCATTTATTTTGACATTTGATTCATGCATTGTCTCCAACTTTACACAAGTGTGCAAAATTTCAGATCGATAGGATAAGTAGAAGTGTGTTAAATTTCGATTACAAGATTTGTAGCAGACAGACAGACAGACAGACAGACAAACAAACAAACAAACAAACAAACAAACAAGAAGTGAAGTTAAAGAGAAGTGTTGTAAAAATTGAGTGCAGCGTTTATTTCTGGTTACGCATGAACTAAAAACAGTTAATGGGCGTGACCGGCCCGCGAAGGTTTTAGAAAGCTTGCTCATGGCCCTCGGTGAAAAAAGTTTGGAGGCCTCTGCATTAAAGGGTACATTACGTCTCTTTGCCGAGTTGATTCATGCACTGACTTATGTCATTACGGCCCTGAAGTGTTGTTAAATATTACCCTTTACTATATAAATAATTAAAGTGTTCCACTGTACCCCTACTTTCCCTTGACTATAACTATAGCTGAGGCAGCCCACGAGATGTGATGTGGTGCAAGTACCACTAGTACCCCTCAATGGCCACGTACCTGTAGCAGTAGTTGGGGGCGGACCACACGGTGAGGACAGTGTGGTTGAAGTGCCATTTGTACCACTCAATGGCCACGTACCTGTAGCAGTAGTTGGGGGCGGAGCACACGGTGAGGACAGTGTGGTTGAAGTGCACTTGTACCCCTCCATGACAAGCTGATGAGCACGACAGATCATGTCAAGTCCATTGTCTCGTTGAACTGAGCGACTACATTGCTGCCGAACAGGTAGCCGGCGCCACGAGGAGACACGCCCCAGCCTTGGGCATCTGCCCATATGGCACACTAATAACTTCTATGCAAAGCTTAATTAAGGTAATGTGAATATCATCCAAGGGTAAGTCAATACACGAGTAGGTAATTAATAATTAAACCCCGACATTATCAATGCTGCCAGTAGGTAAAACGAGGCTGTCAAAATTTAGACATTTATTTCCTCATGGTAAATAGTCACAAAATAAGCATTCAAGTGAAAATATAATAGTAATCAAATGTACAAGTAAACTACTAGACTCCTTTGTAATTACTAGAACATATACAAGTTTTTAGCGCATTTTCTCATTATGGAAAAAAGGCGATATTGAGCTCGTCATGTCCGTCCGTCTGTCTGTCTGTCCGTAACTTCACGGACGGACGAGAAAATGTGATCTCTTTCACTCACTGCAGTGAGTACTGAGTAATATTTTTAAATTTGTGAAAATTGGTCTGAAACACGGATTTTAAAATGAAGAATGAATCAGCATGAACTAACCATGCTCTAACGCACATATATACAACAGTTTGAAGTCGTACCACTTTTCTAAACGCCACAGAAGCAATCTAGAGGTTGTTAAATACGAAATATCCTCTGTTATCCTCAATACGAAATATCCTCTGTTATACGAAATATCCTGTTCTGTTAAATACGAAATATCCTCAAAAATTCGCCAAAAATGAGCCGTATCAAACGCTAGAATTAGAAACAATGAATAGGAGGATTGTGTTAACATGAGAGTTGAGCATAGGAGGATTGTGTTAACATGAGAGTAGAGCATAGGAGGATTGTGTTAACATGAGAGTTGAGCATAGGAGGATTGTGTTAACATGAGAGTTGAGCATAGGAGGATAGTGAGTAACATGAGAGTTGAGCATAGGAGGATAGTGTTAACATGAGAGTAGAGCATAGGAGGATAGTGTTAACATGAGAGTTGAGCATTAAGAGCGTCTAGGTTGTCTCACCCTCAGGATCAGACCAGAGCAGGTCGCACATGGGGCCGTCATGGGGCACCTCAAGCTTGCGGTCGATCGTGCAGATATGATCCAGCGACTGGATGCTTGGCGAGAGCCCTCCGTGTACACAGAATATCTGGAGCATTCATGAATTTTAGACATTCTGAACAAGGATTCAAGACACAGAATATCTGGAAATGCAGAGTTAGACAAGAATTACTGACATTCTAAATATGGAATCCAGACATAGAATATCTGGAAATGCAGAGTTAGACATTAATTATTGGTATTCTAAATAAGGATTGAAGATCATACTTCCCAATTAACATAAATGAACCAAAGATTATTTGAAATATGCAACAAGTCAATTCCATTTATAAAAGTTGAACATATACTCAAGTAGTGGTAATGGGTAAGCTCCCCTGCAACACTACCAGCGGCGAGAAGCAAGCAACAGCATCGTGCATCAGGTGGCCCAAATGAGGGCGGATGCGCGATAGTCAGAGGCGGCGATCCATCGTGGCCTGGGACTGCTACGTCGTACGTCCGAAACATATACTAAGGAATGGTAGTGTTTTTTGAAGCACTTTTGAAAGACATCATTCGTTTTGCACCGAAGGTACGATGATCAGCTACGCCAAACCATCAAATGTCTATGATGGTTTGCAGTCATCTAGCCCACAGGCCATTCGTCCTCTGGTTTCTTAATGCAAGTTAGTGCCTCAATAATCTACCAATCTTTTCATGATACATCGTACATACTGGCGTGGTTTCGGGTTGTTACACTTCGTAGCCTTTAACAACTGGGAAATGATCACAACCAAAGATATCGTCAATCTTCTCTTACTACACTTCATCTACAATGTCATGAGTAATGAGGCTCAGATAAATAAATCAATGACAGATGTGTTGTCCTTTAGGACACATGCAGATGAGTGCTTCACATGTGCTTAAGTGGCAGATCAAGGTTTGTCAGTAATTGTTTGATGGTTCTTTCATGGTGGTCATTTGCAAGACCACAAACTGTTTACTATTGAAATCTCTTAGCCAGGTCTGTCTCTCAGCTTGTCAGTGACTATGTTGGGTTTGAACTTGCAATTTCGGGATTCTTGCACGTGACACGGTAAAATGGAAGACTTGGCCACTGACAGGGTGACTTGGACCGTTTCAACAATTTAAGAAAAAAAACCCTATACTCAAAAATTTCTTGCGTTATAAAATTGTGTTGATAGCTCTTGAAGCACCATGGGATTACCTACAAATTCAATAAAGAGATATATTTTATATACCTATTTACTACTTGACTATTTGTCTCACAAAAAGGTAAGCACTAAAAATGGTACAAGTCCCCCTATTATACAGTATGTCAGCTGGTGAGACGGCGCTGCAGTGCATCAGTTTCCACACTACATTAATAATTAGTACGTGAAGTTCATGCAAAGTTTGTCATGATGTATTCATTTCTACAGCTTGTTGGGTCGAATTTGCTGTGTATTTCTCTTTGGACCAGGTAGACCCAGTGCTTTTATTAATTAGTCGTTGCAGGTCTTATGATTTCATTTTGATTTGGAGGTTCAGAATTAGATATTTCAAGGCCGGGATGCTATGAAGGTAATTCAGTAATTAACATGTGGGCTCTTTACAATTCACTCAGCCATTTCGTAGCTTATGCGTTCTCTTGTTCCAGTATCGAGTATTAATTTCTTCCTATATATTGTAGCAGGAGCTAACGTAGAGCAGTCGCAGTGCACGGCACTTCATGATGTTCTTAGGCAGTAGCTCCAGTAGAGCTAATGTTCTTGGTTCTTGGGCAGTAGCTGGTGTCAACTACGCCAAAGTAAGTCAACAGTCAACTACATATACCATATATTGTATCCTTATTTTGCCATAAATGATGGCATTGAGGGCGAGATAGTCAAATCACAAATGCCATTAGCATAGGTTCATCAACTTACTTTGCCATCAATAATGGCAGAGAGGCTGAGATAGTCAAAGATCTCAGTGCAGTAGCGCCACACTGTGCTGGAGCCATACTTGCGCAGGCACTCATCATAAAAACCATAAACTTGCGTAATTTGACGAGACTCATGATCGCCTCGAATAAGGGTGATACGATCAGGATACCTGACCTGGAATATGAAACAAATATTAGAGTAAAATTAAGAGTGAGCAAGAAATGACATTGCTTCTCACAAAAATGTATTATACAACTGTTTACAGACAAGAAAATAATAGATATATTTTTTTTTTCAAGACAAAAAAATTCTGATCGAGTGATTCTAGAACACATCCACAGTGTTATCCAAAGTAGCATATGGACATAGGTAATGCATTCTTAAACCTGCTACTGGAAATTGTAGATCGTGTCACGACTACTTACACAAACCAAAACACACACAAATTTATATGCATGCTTCTTATTTACAAACTTCATAAATACAATAATCAAATGAACCCATAAAACACAGAGGTTCTTGGGGAATAAGAAATACTTCACCTGTAGAGCAAGTAGCAACAAGAATGTTTCAACACTGTAGAAGCCTCTGTCAACAAAATTCCCCATAAAAAGATAATTTATGTACGGGACATTGCAGACCTGCAAGAAAATTATTAAATTAGAGAAAAACTTTCATACTAATATGCCAATAAGTAAACCAAAATTAGTTGGAAATTTCACTAAATGTAAGAAAACTAAAATACAAAAAAAAGAAGCAATAAAATGCAGCAAGAAATTGTCCATGGGAATTGAAAAAAAAAAAATCAGAAAAAAAACAGAAACAGGAATAAAATATAGTACATAACCATCTGGCTTGTAAGACATTAAAGAATAATTTCAGAATAAGAAAGAAGATTAATTCTTTAATTATTCTTCATTAAAGAATTATTAAAGTCAATGATTAATATTACTGGAGTGTAAATATTTATGTGTTATAAAATAGCTTTCTATTCGAGTAAATGAAGTGCATATGGTTTTGCAGGTGAATCAAAATAATTAAATTTAACTAAAAAAAGTAACAATATTCTTACTAAACTTTGCTCATAACCAGTATTTGCAAGCATTTGTGATCAAGTATAATATTTTGAGGTAATACAGGATATATATATGACTTTAATGATACCTATACTAAATGCTACTTAAAGGTTAAGTTCCCGCTTACCACCAGGTACCTACCACTGCATTCCACCAATATACCTAGCTGATATTAGCTCAAAATATATCATTATTAACCTTATATCTTAATTTTGATTATCACATGAAGTAGGTAGGTATGCTGAGAACATGTTGGTAGCATACATGTGCTACTGTTGCAAATCTTTGCCATATCATTGTGTGTTGGGTAGTGAAAATTTTTTGTGAAATAAATACTAATACTGTATCTGAATTGAATTGAAAAATACACAGAATATTGACTATAACAACTGTTATAGACTTTTCGATCTCAAGCAGCTACATTTTCAGACAATATATGATTGCAAAGCAAAAAAAAAAAAAACTGCTAGGAATTCTCAATGATTTTTCAATAGACAATTGGAAGGAATATTCACAAACACTTTAACTTCAAAAGCACCCCAATGACCTAAATTATGATGCCAATGATGAAATCAAAATGTATAGGTATTCAACATGTAGGTATGTATTGGCAACACTTCAATATTGAATAAAATTCACTTAAAAGCTAACTTCATATAGTGAAATCAACTACTCACTGTTATAGGACTGTCCACACGCTGCACATTGCTTTCTTCAACCAAAATTTCCCGTGCTTTAGCACACAAAGCTTTGACTTCATTCTCCTTAATTATCTCACACTCGCGTAGTTGCTCAATTTGTCGGTCTAAGTCGCTGTTGGCTGTTACTGATGCTGCTGTTGCTTGCAGCACCGTCTGAAACCACACTACTGCTACCAGCAGCTGTTGTGGTGGGTGTACTGTTTGATTCACTCATTGCTTCAGTGCCCTGTAGAAAAATGTAAATTTTAATCATTTTTGCTAGAATAAATAACTGAAATTTGTTTAATATTACTTCTAAAAAAACACACTTACATACATAAATATTGCCACATTTTGCAAATGATGTGAGTTTGTTAATAACATAATTCTGGGGTGCCATGCTGTGCATTGGGAAACTTATTTATTTGTTGAGAGCCAATTAGAATGAGATTGTCTATCATCCCATTCAAATTGCATAGATAGGACAGGCAATTAACTCTTTAGGGGAGCGACTATGTCCAAAGGTTTTAATTTTGGCTTTTCCAGTTTTTAGGCTCATCTTAAAGCTTAGTACTTTCTGACGCATCAAATGGTACTAGAACCATCTCTGTACATTGATTTATGCATTCGCAAAAGATCCCGTAAGGGGGGAGGTGTTGTAAGGGGGCGACGGTCCCGGTATGTTTAATATTGATATTAAAGAGGTTCACAGTATGGCCCTGGATACTACGGGCAGGTTAGGTTACTAAAACCACCTGGCGCTGCCAAGGAAGATATATTAGGAGATGCTAGCGCCGCTGACAACACAGATGCTGATATGCACTGCAGCACAGGATGAGATGGGGTTAGTAAGGTTAGGATGATACAAAAATATATGAAATAATTTGGCTAATGATGCACAGTTCAACCACAAATTGGATAATCGTAGATTCAATTATTCAGCTATTTGAGCAGTCCAACACGTATAACACAATCAACAGTACGCCTCCCTAAAACATAACCACTAAAGTGTTCAAGGTAAGTCAATACACTCAATGGGGTTTGTCGTCATGTGTAAGTAAAATAATTGATTTAAAACACCATTGATACGAGACAACTGACCACACACCCTGATGCGGACAAGGAAATCAGCCTATCACTCACAGGCTAAAATTGGGTGTTTACTTGGCTTTTGGGTAAAACACGCACATACCGTGCCAGATAAAATGGATGCCTTAAAATCACTGTTGCTTTGTAAAACTAGCTTTCACTCCGCAGGTTGCGCACATGAATCCCCCTGTAATCAGTACACTGTCACAACTTGTTATTTGCATGAGGAGTGGGCACTCCTAGGACTGGCAGGATGTATTCAACAGGTGGACCGGTCAACTCATTTCCTGGCTGCTTCACTGAAGTTGTGAAGTCAGTCGCAGTAAAAGTCTCACCACAAGGATGAATTCCACCTCACTCAAGACTCTTGAAGTTTACCAAGGAAGGCCCATCTGCTTGGCTCAGTGCTCAGTATTTTAACTTGACCCTTGATGCCCTATAAGTAAATAGGAGGCAGAAACCGGCTATCAGTGTGTGACAGGTGTGCAAATGGATAAGGCACAGAAGTATGCAGTATCATATAATAAAATATTATACACAGACATTGGCACCAACACCTATTCTAGCAAGGAACACAATTACATTGATACATACCAAAGCTTGGCATTACAAAGAGTATCGGCATGTGTCATCACTCACCCAGTCACCCATAAGGGTCACCAGCAAGGGAATGCAGATAACCAGTGGACAGCACGATCAAGCAAGGCGTGCAGCAGGATAACACTGCGCAGCTGGATCAGGATGTTCAGCAAGGTCAAGACACACAGCAAGACCAAGGTGCACGGCATGACTTATGTTAGCTCCAGAGACCAGGATGCAGCAGGACATAACAAGACTCATCAAAGTACATGCATTAGGTCTGAAAAGCCTAGCTAACCAATAATCCACATTCATGAGTCTGGAAAGAGAGGACACAGGTGAGTGGAAAGAATGCATGGTGCAGTGACATAGATAATGATACACAAGCCACACCACTACATTCCTCCCCACGCCTAACAGCATCAAAATCCACATGGAAACGTAAAATTTTAATAGGTTTTACACTGAAATTTACGCTCCTAGTCCAAAGAACTGAGACCAATTTCAAATCAAAAACGACTAAATTGAATCCATTGCGCTTTCTGGCACCTTCTCTCACAGCTGATTGCAGTTGCAGTGCTAAGCTAAGCTTTTAGCTAAGTTGCCAATACGTATTTAATGTAGTTTTATGTAGTTCCGTTGGTACAAAACTTACAAAAATACATTGAATTGTTGATTGCTAATTTCTTGCATTAGGTTAATTTTTATGATTCAAATTAATCTTAGAAGTTATATCTCCATAATTCCATGCTGAATTAATATTACTATAGAAGGTTCACATACAGGCTACAGCGATACAGATACCAGCGCTAGCAGCGGCAAGCAAATGAACTACTTTATTGTTTAATATCTTTACTAATAATATAATAATATTGTATTCTGTTTAGGGTAAATGCGGTATATTCCAACATCGTAGGTAATTCCGTCACCTCTCCAGCTTTTCCTTTATATTAGGCTTTGTTTTAGTTCCATGCGTTCATTGATGGTTGAAATGGTGACGTCATACATTTGCTTTTGAGACTTTTAAATATGTCTGTGAATATATTAGGAATCCTTTAAGTATACTTGTATTCACTGATTTCAAGTCGTAAATAAATTAATAGATGATTAAGTTGAGATGTTGGATTTCGACACATGAAAACTAATTCCGACACAACTTGAATTGGACACACACAGATCATTCAAAGCTTTGTACAAAATTGAAATTTGCTTAATTAAAAGCCTAATAGCTGTTAATTAAAACGTAATTAAGTAGTGTTCAATATTCGTTGGTGTTCTAATTCAAAGCTGTGTTGTATCCCAATACAGCTCACACAGCAAACGGAATTCGAACACGTGGATGTCGGCAATACGTATCAGTTAAATTTGAAGCGCTGACGCAATGCGACTCACCACGTGTCGGATGTTGCCACACAAAGTGACGGAATATAGGGATTTGGTAGGTTTCCATTCCAAAGGCTTTTTAATAAATATGGCAACATTTTGTGACATTTCATTGTTGCTGACGCGTAGTGAAGTGTTTTGAGAGTCATGTGAAGGCAACAGAACTTACGTAACGCATACGGTTTTTTATAGTTTTTCATTTCTCGATGCGTCCTTAATGTGTCGGAATATACCGCATTTACCCTATTTGTTTGTGGTGCAGCAAAATGTTGATTTTTTTTTCACAGTCAATGTAGCTACAGCCACCACGTGTTCTTGTGTGTGACATCACCGCTACCCATATGTAAACAAAGCCATAGCTGGGAGCATTTGCATTGAAATCGATGGTTATTTGTGAATAATATTTTTGATTGTTGTATTATAACATATTTCTGATTGTGAAATAAGTTTGATTGTGATATTGACACTTGACAGTAGTGCCAACATTCGAACATCGAAGTTCTAACATCATGAATTACGAGGTGAAAGTGTAAGGACTGAGCAGAGCTAGAATCATGGCTGCCTGAGGGCTGAGGCTTAACCAATGACCGATGTCATTGTCATTTTTTATGTCATTGATATCATTCTGGAACCAACATAAGTAACTAAGGAATTTCCCAGTTCAAATATTTATTGATTTATTTATATCAATTTCGTTTCGAAACTCCACATATTTCTAAAGGGAGTTGTGATCGGATGTGATGAGACCATGGGGTCGAACCATTGAGTAATGAGTTTAGACCATTGCAACTTGCAAGAGGGGCCCAAGGGCCCCTTGCGAAGGGTTAAGACCGTCGCACGGCGGTGGACCGATAACTGATAAGTACTCACAATAATTCCCTGCCACCATGTATTTTGAGTCCTATAAGTAGCTAGACCAATAAAGTAGGTATCCTGGATACCAGCATTATCATACATAAGAAATTGGTTTAAATCTTGAGTAAATAAGGAAATTAAAAATGAACTGATTCTAAAAAAGGTCTGGTTTGCCACTATAGACTATTTTTACAGAGAATTAGTTATTAGCCTATTATATTATGACTGGGCCAATTGTGACCAATACATTATATATCAACCAAGAATACATACAGATTAGTTTTGGTTTCAATCACAGTAATACTATTTTTTATTATACACATGTGTACATATGAACAGAACAAAGACATGACACTTACAACCTTTCACTGCAATTGCTTATGCCACAATGAATTGCAAAATGCAAATAATTTTGCAATCATGCGGCGCCAGCGACGTACACAATGTTGGACCGCGAGTGAGTCTCAAGTTCTCAATATCTCAATCTCCCGCTGCAGTGCTGCCAACTTTTTTCTAGGGGCGAATACCAGCAGGATTGCAAAGCTCAAAATACCAGATATATACAAAAATTCTTTTCATCAAATACAGACTAATACCTTCAAATTTGCTGAAATTATTCGTCAGAAACGCTGGTTAGAAAGAGAAAAGTTATTTTTTACTTTACAATTAACTGATTTAATTGAACACATATTTTTACCCGCTGTCTGAAATATTCTGACACTTTTCATTTCCTGCGATTGATTTTCTTCACTCAAGATGAGCAAGCTGCGGAAACAGGTAGTCTTCCTCTTCTTTATTTTTGTTCATGCTTGTATTGCATTTATCAAACATTTTGGGTATTGGGTGTGTTCACAAAATTGCGGCTGAGTGGATAGCTTTTGGTCCGAAAAACGGACCTTAGTTGAAATTCTGTTTCGTTGCATGCTTTTCACATAGGTGACTTGTGAAAATTTTTTCAAACTTTTCGTTGAAACTTTTGTTAGTCATTGTTACATTGCAAAATTAGTTATTCTAAATATTGCTTACGAAAGTCTTTCAGGTATATCTGATGAAAAGTTGAAGTCCAAGATGAAAATTTCCATGCAGATGAGCTACCAAAGATTTTTTGCATTCCATACAAGCAAATTTCAGGATGTACGTCGCCAGAATTCTCACCCTAAAATCTGCCAAGCAAGGAAGTAAAAGAACGATACGGGTTAGCATTAAATTTTGTACTCAAAAACCACTTGAGGATTCAAACTAACTGAAGAATCGATTTAAAATCCACGGTATAAATAAAATCGAAAAAGTGCAAGACACAGTTGAGCGATTGTAATTTAACATTTAACACGAATTTCAAAACTAATCTCAAGTTATAGTATGGCACGTGTAAAAAAACAACATTTTCCTAAGGCTGCCGCTCGTATGAATAACAGGAACCGACGTCACTATTTCATCACCGCGAATGTTTTTGTCTTAATTCGTACTCACGTCGTAGACACTAGAAACAAACATTAAACACTAAAAAATAAAGTACAGAACTTCCAAACACTAAGAATTCTCTTATCAGATCTATAACATATGTTTTTTTTTCATATACACTTCACTTAAAAAACTCGTTTAGCAATACTTAAATTTTCCTGCGATTTTCAAATGCATAAATCTGCGTTGAGTGTATACTATAAAGGCAATGTACTATCCGTCGTCACACAAGGCTCAGATCAACCTTGTTACTGTTGTTCATCAATGAGCTCCGAGACCAAAGTCAATGTCAGACTTTTTGCCGATGACAAACAAGCTCTTGTACTCCAGCATTAGATCCCGGTAACGTCTTCAAGACAACCTGTACGTGTGGGACCAAAAGTGGCAGACAATCTTCTACGTATAAAAATGTGCTGTCGGTAACCAAGAACACGAGTGGAGTGCTCAGCACCAATTCCTTCAAGGGACAGGCACTGAAACAAGTTCTCAGTGCCAAGTACCTCCGCTCTAAAATATCATAAACTCGAACTGAGGGAAACGTGTCGAGCCAACTGCAGCCAAAGCCAAGCGATCGTGCGTGTTCACCTGCCAAAATTTTACAGAATACCCCAAAAACGTTCAAGCTCATTAAGCAATACAAGTATACAAAGGTGCTGGACTAGGCAGCACCGTTCTGAGATCCGCATCAACAGCACCTGAAGAGATCCATCACCAGGACATCGTGCAACGCAGTGCTGCCCGCATGACTAACTTCAGCCTTACATCCAGTGCACTGAACTAATATAGCTAAGTCACGTTACAGCCAGTTGAAAAGGCCCCTACACGGTTTGCTAACTGAACGACTGCTGGGTTTCGACGGACCCATGTCATGGTCGGGCCCTACTGATCTCAATTTCCATTGAGTTCCTCCAAAAATACGATTCACAACCTTACATTTTACAAGATGACCAAAATTGTAGAAGTTCCTATAAGTTCAGAAGAAGCTACAATATTATCTAAGATATATATATTATTAGATAAGAAAATAAGCTAAAACCTAAAATAAAATCACAGTTGGTTAGAAATCCTCCCCGATAAAGAGGGATATCACAAGGTGTATCAAAATTCCCCCTGATAAAGAGGAATATCACAGGGGGTATTAAAATTTTCTCAGAAAAAGAGGAATGCCACGATAAGTGAGTTTGGCGAGTAAAAGTAATTGGCAACTTTATAATGAGACTGGGACCTTCACAGAATAAGTTAAATAAAACGTTCCTAAAGTGATATGTAAATAACGAAGGTGACAAGGAGGAACAGGTGACACGGAGGAACGGGTGGCAAGGAGGAAAAGGTGACAAGGAGGTTCAGGCGACAAGGAGGAACAGGTGACAAGGAGGAACAGGTGACACGGAGGAACGGGTGGCAAGGAGGAAAAGGTGACAAGGAGGTTCAGGCGACAAGGAGGAACAGGTGACAAGGAGGAACAGGTGACACGGAGGAACGGGTGGCAAGGAGGAAAAGGTGACAAGGAGGTTCAGGCGACAAGGAGGAACAGGTGACAAGGAGGAACAGGTGACACGGAGGAACGGGTGGCAAGGAGGAAAAGGTGACAAGGAGGTTCAGGCGACAAGGAGGAACAGGTGACAAGGAGGAACAGGTGACACGGAGGAACGGGTGGCAAGGAGGAAAAGGTGACAAGGAGGTTCAGGCGACAAGGAGGAACAGGTGACAAGGAGGAACAGGTGACACGGAGGAACGGGTGGCNTGGCCTAGATGTGTATAAGAGACAGGGGCAAGTCCTATGGAGAAAGATTAAATATTATGAAGCTTCCAAGCCTCAGTTATCGACGTCTGCGTGGGGACCTCATTGAAGTATGCAAGTATACTCATGGTTTATACAAGGTCCCCGAAGGATTACTAGAATTTGAAACAAGAACCAACACCAGGGGCCACGGCTATAAGCTAAAAAAACTGCGCTGCAACTTGTCCACGCTACAACATTTCTTCTCGCATCGAGTCACCGACATGTGGGTGGCCCAGTGGGTGGCTAGGGCAGGGTGGCCCAGTGGTTACAGTTCAGAGTACCAAGATTAGCGCAGAGAGACGCGGGTTCGATCCCAGCTCTGTGCGCCAGTTTCTGGTCAGAATTGGCGAGGAGGCCGGGCGGTTAAGCACAGCAGAATTGTAGCAGTGAGTTGCGCGTTCGAGACCGCAAGAAGCTGTGAATATTCTGCTATGTTAAGAATCGGCGACAGGCCTACGGCCTAATAAACGATGAAATCGCTATGTGTAACAGCCTCCCTGATTACATCGTTGACGGTCCGAGTTTGAACGCGTTCAAGAACAGACTAGATAAAGCTATGGAGAAATATATGTTCAGGCTTGAAATGCCTAGCACCATATCGAACCCGGTGGAAGTCTAGTAGCTATTTCAAACTATCGTCAGTTTGTAAAATATCCGGTCGAAGGACCTTGTTTTTAGATCTCCTGTGAACAAGGCACGAAAACTACAAGAATCGGCGACAGGCCACATCAGGCCTATTCTTCAGCACCGACTTCACTATGCTATGCTATGCCTAAGCTAAAATAGCTGTCTTCCAAATGGGGTGCGTACGATTCATCTCTTTTGAGTTTGTGAAGGCAGTTTCAATTGTTAAACGCAGGGGACGTACTACACCGCATACAAAGATACGATTTTATTGTCGCGGTATATCCAGATACTTCAACTGCTGTATCGTAATATCAGCCTAATCCTGGGTCAAAGAAGATATAGGAGGACTTCGGCTCCCGAAAATAGTACGTAACTCCGCCAGCCAATCAAAGACGACTTTTCAAGCTAAACCCGCAAATCTCTGTCGAGAAATCAGCCGCTACGTTTAGTTAAGCGAGTTTTGAAAGTACGGTCCAGGTACGTGGTAATAGCTCAGCAAATACAAGGAAGTGTTGAAATAAAACTATGGAATCCAAAGAAAGGATTATGAAATAATTTCCTGAGATTATGGAGAACTGATGGAACATAATTTTTAATTATGCATTTTATGTTTAGTGACATCAAGTACACTAATCACGAGACGATAATTATGAATTTTTTTAGGATATTTTAAAAGATCATGAGGATTGTTGCTGAAGTATCTCTTCAAAGACTAATTAGTTATCAACTCACCAGCACAAAGCGGGACATTATTAGGGTACGCACACAGTGAAAGCAGGTTGCCAGCGTGCTGGTTACCTGCTCAGGCTGGCGTCTGAAAGCATAGAATACAGAAGCCTATTCGTACAGGTTTTCACTGTGAACACTTACATTATTATCCTATGTTCATTCTTGTGGCAGGTTGGAGCAGGTTGCCCGCGCGGGCAAACCTGCTTTCACTGTGTGCGTACCCTTAGAGATGCATTCATGTTTGCGAGATTCAGTCGGCAAAACGAATGCGTTATTGTCCTAACAATGACTCGCTTTCTGACCCATAACTCAGGGTGGACGTGAAAGGTCTAAGGGTGGACGTGAAGGTATAACCTTTGTGTTCTATTGCATTAAGGCTGCGTTTTGTAGCACTGGCAAGAACCTCAACGGGACAGGATGACTCACGCGATGGTAAAAAGAACATCGGTATTTGGACAAGGGCCGTCTAATTTGTCTGAGTGTAACGTCACTGGTTTACCAGATGTGTTCACATTCCTGCTTCGAATTGCAGCTTTGCAATGAGATACAAGATACTGATGACGATTGGAGAAACTAAATACCATTCATGTTTACTAATTAATGATACTAAATATCTTTTTAAACTTACTAATTAATGAGGAACTTATGATGCAAAGCTCAGAAACATACTTCACAATATCAGCATTAACACTAAGCAATTCCAAGATAAAAAGCTGAGCTACAAATAATTTTTTTTTCAGTTCATAAGAGCAAATATCAGGATGTACGTCGCCAGAATTCACATCCTAAAATTTATCAATAAAGGAAGTAAAAAAACAATATGTGTCGGCATCAAATTTTTTTCTCGAAAATTATTGGTGTAGTCAAAACCAACTGAAGAATCGAATTAACAAAACCAACTGAAGAAACAAACTGCAAGACGCAGCTGAGCGATTTTAATTTCACAATTGAGACGAATTTAATAACTCCCCTTACGTTATAGTATAGCAATAATCTAAAATTAAAAAAAACTTAACATTAACAATTCCCTAAGGCTTTCGCCCGTACAAATGGAAGGAATTAACCTCACAGTCTTTTATCGGTGAAAACGTTTTAGGCTTAATTTGCACTTATTATCATGGACTATAAAGGTGCTGGACTAGGCATCACTACTCTGGGAACCGCATCAACAGCACCTGAGATCGCACAACACCAGGACATCGTACAACGCAGTGCGGCCGGCATGATCCTAGGGGACTTGAACCCTACATCCAGTGCCACAGATATGGCAGCCAGGCTAGAGTTGGACCAACTCCATCAGAAGAGAGAACCTCAGAGCGGTAAACAAAGCATCCATGCTTCTGTAAAAAATGCAGCACAGCCTAGTTGACGTTCAACCTCCGTCAGATTTGCGCCAACCAGCCATATGCGTGACAAGAGGTCTCCAACAGAAGCTGCAGGTCCCACGCAGCAGAACCAACATCCAAATACACGCTGTCTTTCCCTCAGCCCAAGTGCCAGTGCCGTGGCAGCAACATCCCTACCGGCCTTTCAGTCAGCCGTACAAGGCTGGCTAAAGGTGTTCAACAATACTTCAAGACTTCTTTATTCAAGAGTTACATTTTATTCAAAAGTTCTTATCGAATGCTACTGTGTGCAAGCTATGTTTTTCTTGAATGATGGATTATCCATTTTAACACTAAGAATCATCGTCTTAGATTCGCTTACGAGTTGTACTATTGACTTAACCCCGCTTATTGTAATGTCGTGATAAACTAACAACAATGTTCATAGCCGCCGTTCCTTATAGATAGCAATTAAAGGAAGAGAACCATTAGGATTTTTGAATAAAACTTAGCAGGCCAACACCGCTGCCTTGAATGCTCAGTTTAGCCACTGCGTTGGGCATAGGAACAACTCTGCGTAGCGCATACAGCTCCCCTCGGACATAATGGCACAAAATTCAGGAGTTCCTTAAGAGTTGAAAGGAAGAAAGCTACATTATTATATAAGATAACTATTATTATTAGACTTCAAAATAATCTAAAATTTGAAACAAGAACCAACACCAGGGGCCACGGCTATGAACTAAAAAAACTGCGTTGTAACACATCGATGCGACAACATTTCTTCTCGCTTCGAGTACCGACATATGGAACAGCCTCCCTGATAGCATTGTTGACGCTCCGAGTATGAACGCCTTCAAGAACAGATTAGACGAAGCTATGCAGGAGCATATGTTCAGTCTTAAAATGCCTAGCAAATTACGGACCAGGCAATAAGTCCAGCAGCTATCTCAATCAATCGTCAGTTATGGAAAGATCGAGTTCCAAAGGCCGGATCCCTTGTGAATCAAGTCACAAAAAGTACACGAATCGGCAACAGGCCATGGGCCTATTTCTTCAATGCCGACACTAGAAATAGAAAATATGTTAGAAAATACTAGATTAAAATCACAGTCGGTTAGGAAATTCCCCCTGAAAAAGGGAAATATCACAAAAAGTGAGTAAGGGGAGTAGAAGTTTTAGACAACTGTATTATGAGATTGGTACCCTCACAGAATAGTTAAGTAAAACGTTCACAGAGTGATATATAGAGACAGGCGACAAGGACGAACAGGTGAACAGTAACAGAAACGAAGACACTCGAACAAGAGGTTGCTTACACGGGACGTCGGCCGCCCACACGAGTGAGACAGAGAAGGGAAATGTAAGGAATCCTACCTACATAATAACTTAATGTAAGGAATCCTGCCTACATAATAACTTAATGTAAGAAATCCTACCTACATAATAACTTAATGTAAGGAATCCTACCTACATAATAACTTAATGTAAGAAATCCTACCTACATAATAACTTAATGTAAGGAATCCTACCTACATAATAACTTAATGTGAGGAATCCTGCCTACATAATAACTTAATGTGAGGAATCATGCCTACATAATAATTTAACACGTTAGTTGAACTGCTGAGGGGTCTCACAAGCCCTTTGGCGTAAGTCAGGAATGAATCGATGCCACACACATAGCATTGCACTGGCCCTATGGCCATGAAGTTAGTGTTGTATCAAATAAAACTTTGTTAGATCTCTTACTTAAAATAACAAATAAAAGGGAAAAACAGTAACATTTGTAATAGTTGAGCAGTTGGAAGACTAATATACCAATACTCCTCATCAGATACCGTACTCAATATTTTCCAACAAATTGCAAGTTAATGTAAGTAATTTTGGTAATGTCTTGCACCATAAGTTACCAGAGAGCTGTGACAAAATATGTGAAGTTTGAGATCAACACAAATCCAAGTCTGACTCTTCATCATCCGAAGAGACCGCTGGAACTTGGCCCACAATGGGGGATGATGCAGTCGCCGTAGTTGCCTGATCCATGTCTAGTGGGAGAGTGGCTGTCCCTACAAAGGAGGCATACCCCACGACAGTAACTGGCCCTCTCACAGTGGCGGAATCCACAATGTTGCCATACCCCAAGATGGTTGTCGACCCCATGTTGGTGGTTGGCCTTGAGGCAGTGGCCCAAAAATCCACCAAGCCAAGAACAAAAACCAAAACAACAAGAAACAGGATTGCCAAAAGCACCATGAATGTGACCTCCATTGGGGCGGTGCCAAAATCTGTGACTGTGACCAGTTTCATAACTGTGGCCATCATCATCACTATGGTGGTTATCATGACTATAGTCTGCCTCATGATGGATGTGGCAAATGTACTGAATTTTTTCAGCTCCAAACCAGGCAAGGAATCTTGTAGGTGGCAGAAGTTAGTCCTGTAAATAAAAACTTTGTGTAAGACATTAGAATGTTCAGGCATTATGTTCAATTGAACACACCAACTGATGAACTAATTGAGACTTGGAAATAGGATTCACATGATATTCAAATTCAGGAAATAAGTGGTGTACCAAAACCTCTTTGAATTTTAGTTTTTGATTCATTCAACTGAATTATTTTCTATACAAAAGCAACATTATTCAAACAAACAGCAGTTAGAATTGGGCTTTAATTTTCCCAGTTTCCAATGCTTGCCAAGCACAACAAGTATGAATTTATTAAACTGCTCTAATATATTTCATTAATGTAACTAATGGGAACACATTTTACATTTCAGATCAGACTTTACTGATATCTTCTTGAAGCTCATCGACTTGCAGCATACAAGTATAAAAATTGCCCACATCCAAGGGCAGGATAAACTACCCACAGCTAAAGGCCGGTTAAACTGCAAAATATATACTTTGTTCAAAGTTTGTTACCTCACTATGGCAATTTTTAACCTTTCATCATATTTTAATTAAATTTTGAAGCAATACACAATGAAAAATCCAACAAAACTCTTCCAAAACTTGCCTATAGCATCTAGCTCATTCAGAGCACAAACCTTTTCTATTGAATCTGAAATGATAAAAAGGGTTTCCGTCTTCACCTTGGGTGGCAAAACTCAGGGTGGCAAAATGGTGAAACCCAAACACTTGTACATCTCTGTGGAGTAAATGAACAGACATTGAGTTAATGTTGTGGAGTAAATGAAATATATTTACAGCAATATAGACCATATTTTAGGCCTAACAACATGCACTTTGCTGCTACTGTTTCTTTAACAGGTTAGGGTCTCTTAAAAAAGATCAATAAAGCTCTTAATCAAATTTCAAATGCCTAATAAGCAATATAAAGAGAACTATCCTGGATTAAGAATGCTGTAAACCCTAAGTAGTTATTTATTGAAAAGAAGGTTGAGTCAGTGAAATGAAAAAAAGGAATTGCAAGACATAGAGGAATGTGATGAGGCAATAATGATAATTTGGAGTTAATTTTGATAAAAAAGTTTAGTGTAAAAAACATAATTCAGAGGGAGCACAGCTCTGAAAGAAATATTATCATCATTTTTATTCTCTGAAGTGATTGTGGTGACATGCTCTTCAACCAAACTATGAGGGTACACTATGCACAAGCCTGATAATGAGCAGAAAAAAAAGGATAAGCATGGAAAAAATAACTATGCATAACATGGAAAATGCCCATGTGAACAAATAAAAATTTATACAAAAAACCAATGAGCAAATCTAGATTATACAAATTTTACTTGCACAAAATGAACCCTAATGAAAATAACTTTAGATGCTAAATAGGTTTCAAACAACCGTGCTATAACTGAGGTAATACAGCAGGTTGGTGATTTTTTTTATTTTTTTTATAAATCAAAAAAATAAAAATTCAATGATTTTTTTTATTTTTTCCATAATTTTTTTATTTATTTGACTTTTTTTATTTCTTCAGCTTTTTAGTCTTTTTGAAAGGTTATTTTTTATGTTACAATTAGCCTACTAACAATAACAGTATATGGATCATAATGGATGGCAAAAAAGGGCACTTATTGCATTCAATAATGGCGAACAAAGGTGGTGTTTACCACTTAGGGATTTTTGGGTAAACAATTATTGATAAGTCTATTCATTAGCTTTGTAAAATTTGCATGGAGCAAGGTAATGAGCTAAATATTGACCATTTAATTGGCTTCAATATACAAAAACACTTCATGAAAGCGGATCTTCTAAACATTGAAGAGTCACACCACAGATAGGTAGCTGATAGCACAGTGCACAGCACTATCAATAGATCTACTAGTTTTATGTCCTATAAATCTACCAGACTCTACCCTCTAAACACACTGACTAGTAGTGACTGAGTGACTGACTGCACTGTTTCCATTTAATTCAGACCAATAAACCAATACTAAACACAAACTAAAGTACTAAACGATAACCAAACAAACCTCAAACGACTTGAAATGAGACTTATGTTATGAGAAAAGCTAACACTGTTTGAAATAAACATGTACACAATTCAAACATTATATTTCCATTCACTGTATTTAATTACCGTCAACCGGGGTAACTCGGGACTGGCGGGGCAACTCGGGACGCACCTCCGACACGGCGTAAAACTGTTATAGTAGCAAAACTAATTGGAATATTGCAAAACTAAAAATAGTGGCGTAAACGTCAACATTTTTCCTATCTATGTAGTATAAAGGCAGTCGAAAAATACGACATTTACTAGCTTTGAAAAATTCCTGAAAAAATGGTGAAAAATGCTGTTTTGAAAAGTTACTTCTGCTAAGGTCTGTAGCAAAAAAAAATATTCGCCGTATTAAAAAATTTTATTTACATAAAAGTTGCACCCAGGTGTCGGCTTGAAAACGTAGTTGACAGATTTTGCCTATCTCATTCCAAATAAAAATGGCGGCCATTTCCGCACGGCGGGGCTACTCGGGCCACCCCCCCGGGGCAATTCGGGACACCCCCAAAAACGCATTTACAGTAAAACCTCAGTTAGCATAGGCTCCAGTTAAGAAAAAAATGGATTAAAAACAAAGAATATTGATTACATTTACCGCGTTTGGCGAAAAATTTCACTTATCGAAAAATTAGTGCATCATCGGTCATCACAAAATTGTGCATAGCATGTCATGTATAGAATTGTGCACCAGGCATCATAGAATGAAAAGTAATTGACCTAAACTACGATTTATTTCTTCAAAAGATACGTTGGTTGTCGCTGAAACATTCCTTTCTGTTTCAGGTATGTTTTTCACGATCTTTTTTACTATAGTAAATTCACTTAACCCAATTAAAATGATGTGAAATTACGAGCCGTCCTGTAAGCTTACAGATACGAAAAAAATGCTATAAGGCTGCTGATATGAAGCTTGTAGTGGACAAGGTTGTTGTAAATGCTCATTGGCATGTTCATGGATACGGTAATATTGCATCAATAATACGATAATTGCACATCAATAATACGGTAATTAATGTATATGGCAATATCATATCAATAAAGGAAAAACAAGTAAAAATCACAGAAAGTGTCATTTATTCTACCTCTACATCATCTACAATGAAAGAGGAGGACTTCAGAGTACTGTTAGTAATGGATGAGTACGCTCTGCATGCTTCAAATATTTTTAAATGAAGTTTTATTCCCAGTGTCCCGAGTTGCCCCGTCGAACGGGGCAACTCGGGACACTCTTTTTTTGCTTCTGGCACCTTAGGAATAGCATATGGAATTTTTTTGACAATGCCATTCAATAGCCCTCGCAAAGAGCTATAAAATGAGCCTAAACTTGTTTATGAAATGTTTCATCGTAAGAAGTTATTAACAAAAAACGCTCAAAATCGTCCCGAGTTACCCCGGTTGACGGTATTTTATAGACAGTTTTATAATAGTAATTGTTTTGTTTCTAGTTATAAATTGATATTTTTGAAGATTTAAATTATATATTTTAATTAAAATACTTGTATTAGGTTGGAAAATCTTTCTAATTGCCTAAAAGGTCAATACAATCTCAACCTCTCAATATACAGGGTGGGGTAGAACCAATTGAGCAGTTTTGAGGCAAAATAAGAGTAATGGAGGTACATTAAGTAGAAAATTTATTTTCCTAGAGGTTAGCATAGCATACCATTTGGAAAACTCATGTTTTGAAAACAATATCTGGAAGATGGGGTCATTTGCTGCAACACACTGTTGGAGTCATTCTCAGAGGAGGCAGTAACCGTGACAGTGAATTCAGAGCGCTATGCTGCAATCTTGCAAAATTTCTTGCAGCCCAGGATGGAAAACATTGTTGAAAATTTAGAATTGGGAGACGTGTGGTTCCAGCAGGAAGGGGCTACAGCTCACACAGCCTGAATGTCACTCAATGTTTTGAAATGCATGTTTCCCAGCCAGAGATCTGGTGTCTCTAAGGGGTGATTTACAGTGGCCTGTGAGGTCACCTGATTTGAGCATTTGCGATTTCTTTCTTTGGGGACATCTAAAAGAAAGGGTGTTCAGAAGTTGCCCTCACACCCTACCACAGCTAAGGGGACAGATTATTACAGCAGAGGTTATGGCCATACCTTGCCATATGTGTGAACATGCTGAAGGAAACTTCCAAGAACGACTCCAACAGTGTGATGCAGCTAACAAACACCATCTTCCTGATGTTTTCAAAACATAATTATTTTAAATTGTATGTTATGCTAATCTCGATAAAAATAATCTTTCTTATTCATGTACCTCCATTACTCTGATTTTGCCCCAAAACTGCTCAATCGGTTCGGCCCCACCCTGTATGAGCTAGCTAACAAATTTATTTTGTACATTGTAATTAATATATAACAAATAGTCAAATAGTTAAAGACTACCTATAGCCTTATAAGAATTAGCTAAGCTGCTAGCTATGTACAATGTATTGCAACACTTGATGCCTCTATACCAGAAACATTCAATTTATTAGAACCTAATACACAATAAAGGCAACAAGTTTATATACCGTCAACCGGGGCTACTCGGGACACTTTTGAAAGTTTTTCATTCATAACTTCTTACCATGAAACATTTCCTAAACAAATTTAGGCTTGTTTTATAGCTCTTTGCGAGGGCTATCGAATGGCATCTTCAAAAAAATTCCATATGCTATTTGTAAGGTCCCAGAAGCAAAAAAAAGTGTCCCGAGTAGCCCTGTTCGACGGGGCTACTCAGGACACTTTTTTTTATTTGGGACACTTGGAATAAAACTTCATTTTAAAACATTTGAAGCAGGCAGAGCGTACTCATCCATTACTAACAGTACTCTGAAGTCCTCCTCTTTCATTGTAGATGATGTAGAGGTAGAATAAATGACATTTTTTGTGATTTTTACTTGTTTTTCCTTTATTTATATGATATTACCATATACATTAATTACCGTATTATTGATGCAATATTACTGTAGGCATGAACATGCCATTGGGCATTTACAACAACCTTGTCCACTGCAAGCTTCATATCAGCAGCCTTATAGCATTTTCTCTGTATCTGTAAGCTTACAGGACAGCTTGTAATTTCACACCATTTTAATTGGGTCAAGTGAATTTACTATAAAAAAAGATCATGAAAAACATACCTGAAACAGAAAGGAATGTTCTAGTGACAACCATCATATGTTTAGGAGAAATAAATCATAGTTTAGGTCAATTACTTTTCATTCTATGATGCCTGGTGCATGATTAGGAATAGGAATAAATAAGATAAGAATAGGGGGATTTGGGGGTTGAGATGCGGAGTTTGAATTAAGGGGTGGAGCTCGAGCCGCCTAGCACGCATGCGCGGGACCGGGGGAGTATTTAACAGGAGCCAGCGGGCGACCGCGGGCAGTTCCGTGGCGGCGTTAG
>NW_025935641.1:2243-5501 GCF_000764305.2 Hyalella azteca | reverse complement strand
AATATAATAGCAGAACTAATTTCATAATGTAAATAACCTTGTTCAGTAACTAAACAACTTGCGTGTTGCAAAGAAATGCTGCAATAATTTTGATAATAAATGGATCCTGAAAGCACACTCATAATTCAGACTTGCAAACATTACTCATCTTTAACGAAGTTTGAAATTCTTCATAATACAATTCCTTCCAGCATAGCTAAGTGCCTTCCAATTAGTTTCTGAAGGCCTTATCACAGACCTGCAGGCATTCATGACGACAGAGCACGGACTTGGCTGGAGGACATTCATTTTTAGTTATTCAAAAAAACATGTTTTTCAATGTGAACGTCAGCGGCAAATTTTTCGTTAATAACTTCTTCAATATTCAATAGGTTTTATCTGAAGTCTTGTTATTTGGAAGACATGGAGCTAAGATGATTTCTTTTAAAAGGGCTTCTGAAAGGCATGAAGGTAAGTGAATCACATGAATTTGAATGAAAGGTTATCTTGGAATATGAATTAAGATCTTAGCATATATTGAAGAAGCAATGAAAAGACGTTTTGTGAAAATTGTTGCTACTGAGACCATTAAAATGATGTAAACTCATTTAAAAGATATGAAGATATGGAACGTTGCATTCTAGAATCGATGAAGCGCTGTTAAATAGACTGAATTCTTGTGTTGAGCTTCATGAAGTGTCATAATTAAAACTGATAATAGGATAATAATAAAAAAGGAGGAAGAAAATTTTTAGGACATATAATTGCGTAAATCTCTAATGAACTGACAATTTAGAAATAAAGGAAAAAATACAGCATTTTTGGTTTTTAGAAAAACTAAGATATATTTAATTTCTAATTAATTTCTGAAAGAAATATTTTGAAACGAAAACGAAAATATTTATTAAACAGAACGAGAAATATTCTAGGCATTACATTAGCGCTTGACTTAGTTGATATATGAAAATGGATAATTATAGATTATCAAGTTGTTTTCCGGCTTTCCATTACACAAGTTCGCGGAGAAGAAGAGTATTCCTTAATTGAATTAATATTATTTATCAAACGTTTAGATTAACCCGTACTGTTACTAATATAACAAATGACTCAAATAAACCAAGTTTATTCATGCCGTTTGTTTCAGTGGTTTTAGTGAAACCTCGTGTAATTTATAGCCTTGGTGGCCTGCAGTAGATATGACGGATGACCAAGCGCCATCCATCACTGAGCGTCTTGAAGGGTTAACTTCAACAAATCTACGAAAAAATTATGTAAAATGTTATTGAAAGCCTATTTTGTTCATGTATTTATGCGTAAATTGATTTCTAGAATTATGATGCTAAACTGGATTGAATTTTAAAAGTTTTGGTCAGATTTAGAAGAAAATGATAACTGCTTCCAGTTTTGCCACTTGAAATAAAGCTTTACAAACGCTTGATAAAAGCTTAAATATTATCTGGAAGAGCTATGAAAATTATTTATATTTTACAGAAAAACACGGAGAAAAGAAGCGTGGAATTGTGTAGAGTACTTTATTTGATATTTATTGAGAACAACTTTTGCTTAGTTCGTTCCAAGGAATCTTACTGGAGAACTCGCCTCCCGACCAAAGAGCGGCCGGTGATTTTCGTCTCCGGAAGAGCCCATTTTTTGTTTTCTTCTCCGGAAACGTCTTATATCCCGTGATATATGTTATTTCTTTCATCGATAAATAAAAACTTGCATTTTTATGTACACTAAGTGCGCAGGGATTACCAACAAAACGTAATTGAATAATTACTGAATAGGAGTAACACAATGAAACGTATTACACTCGCATTTTATAATGGAGTTCGTAATTTTACAGCTCTGAACCAAATTTGGATGATTTTTATCTGTTCTTGGTGACCTCTAGTGATGAAGAAAAATAAAAGTGACCATGATAAAATTTTTTACGCCTTTCACTTACCTTATTGTGACTTGAAATATTTTTAATTGTAACGTCTGCTTAACTCTCACTTACAGTAAAATATTACTAATGTGTTATATGATTTTCATAAATCGATATGATACAATACAGAAGATTCAAAATTTTTAACCATTAGAATATTGTGACGAACTAGTCTTTAATCCCGAATAGCCAATCGCGTCACTTTAAAGTTCGAATGGTCTAGTTGCCACGTCCACCAATGACCGGAAATGAAATGCAACTTCCCTATTGGCTTTATTATCAATAGCTTGGACTGAACGGATTGATAACTCAACAAGAAGCTTAATTCAGTGTATTAAAACCAGCAAATTGAAACAAAACACATAAAACACGATCCCACAAAACGATCCCACAAAAGCAACCAAAAGTGAATACCTACACATAACGAATCATTATAATCACACAAATCACGATATTTCACCAAGTAGTCATATTTAAATTTCACCACTATCGCACGCAATTCACCATGGCATCTGAGTCAAAATCCTATAAGAAAGGAACCAGGACGCAAGTCGGGATCGGCATCGTATCTGATGGCTGTAACCCACTCAACGCCCACGTCAAAGGACATCGAATCAATTCCTCACCTCGAAGCTCAAGTCAAACAGAGACAAGACACTAGCAATGTCTTGCATGTATTGCATGTATTAGATGAATATTGCATGTATTTCGAATGAAGGATTTCGAGTGGGCGACGACCATTCATACAATTCGAAGTGAACTCTTAGAAAGCTTCGCGGTTGGCAGTTTCCATATAAAGCTTGACTGTACCGAAGACGTAACTGGAATATACAACGAAACAAAGACAACCTTTTTACAAAGAAACAATTAAATGGAATTCGTACAATACTAAAGCGCCTTCTCCAGGGTATGGAAATGTATTTCCTGCAGAATGAGAAGGATTTTGTGGCTTTCCTCAGGAGTGTTGACATAGGAAACACAAATTGTTCTATTGGTCCACATGGAGACTCAAGCGTTTGATGATCTCTGTTTTCTTCCCCAAAAATTCTCCCGCTGCTGTAGCCAGTATAATTGAAATTGTAACTTGATTTGTTTAGTGGAAATTATTAACTTTTAATATGATTTATTGAGTCGAAATGATTGAAGTGGCTTTCTGGATTTGATTTGTTGGCACCAAATGATTGAAGCCTCGCTTAGCGCTGCATGATAATAACGCTTGGCACTGCATGATAATAACGCTTAGCGCTGCATGATAATAACGCTTGGCACTGCATGATAATAACGCTTAGCGCTGCATGATAATAACGCTTGGCGCTGCATGATAATAACGCTTGGCGCTGCATGATAAT
>NW_025935641.1:0-2049 GCF_000764305.2 Hyalella azteca | reverse complement strand
GTTCTATAATATTACGCACACGCGAATAAAAATTTGCATACGATGCGTTCATATCCAGGAGAAGGATTCAGGGCAAGAAAAGCGACTTTCCTTGCATCTGGGGACCAATTGCATGGAAAAGATGGTACTTTTCTGCGCCGTTTGCTGTCTTTATGAGGAATTTCCCGAGATGCAGGGACATCAGCTGAAGTCGTATCAATATACGACATCAAGAGCCGAACAAGGTTATGTTCGAACGAAAATAAACTTTTACATGAAAACATTGATTGCTGTGAATAAATTTTGAACTGTGAATAAACGCAAAATTATTGAATGATGAATGAGTGGAATAAGGTTGTTGAAATCGTTGTGTCGGAGATGAATTCATTTCTCTGGTAAACGAGATTTAAATAACTGGTTGATATTACTTGGGATAAATCAAACAATTCCTCCTAAATGGTCTAATTGAATATTGCGAAATTTACTATTTTATTACTATTTATGTTGAATAATGAAGAAAAAATCAAATAATGCAGTAAGTTCAGTAGCGATATTAGGTATCATAGCACCAATTGCTTGGGAACCAATTGAACGCACACAAGAAATTCATTTCCATTGAAAACCATGATAGTTAGAGGGTGAATGGCAGCCAGACTTCGGTATGCAAATCATCTAAAGCCTTAGACGCAAAGCGAAGAAACTGAGCGGCTGAAGTGCAGAATTTGTTCAAATTTGTGGGGCGTTTCTTGTCAGTGAAATTGACAGAAATTGTCAGCTCAGATTAGACAAACTCTCGGGTGGTTCTCAATATAATTGGACGTCGGTAAGAGCTGTCCATAAGTAAAATTGTTATGGTTAGATTCAAATGTTTTATAAATTTGACAGCGGATCCAGAATCTGATATAGTGATGAGATAATTTAATCGTGTTGAGAACTGACGGGCGTGTTTTAAATCTCTCAAGTTCTGAATAATTTGTATCGTGTTTTGGGTATTAAGTAATCAAAATGAACACAAATGAAAGGTCGATCACTGTGGCTTACATATGCTGGCAAATGGACATGTAGATATTACAATAAATAATTATATAATATTTATGAAGTCATATTTGGATGTTAAGTTGCAACTAATTTTTTACCATTTTCCCCGTTAAGAGAAAATTTGGCTGTTGGTATATGAATAAACTACCATTTTCGACGCTATTTTATTTCAATTAATAATTCTGGTTACATAGCATCGATATCTAACGCAATAATTTTGATTGCAAATACATGCGAATCTCAAGCAATCAAACAGATCTTTCACCATTGCAGCTGTTTCTCTCCAATTATTCAAACAGAAAAAGTCTTGAGATTACCTCACTCATTCCTCAGGATTACTCCTTACCTTGAATTGCCCTCAGAATTACCCTCACTTTTATTGTTTCGTGTGTTGCTTTTATTTCTTCACAATCAACTCGAATATAGAATCATTTGCTCTCCTGTAAATTTTTTTGCGCGAACTCAGGCCTGGGATTGTCCGTAGTTGTGCTGTGAGCTCGCAAATTATAAAGAAACACTCGCTAAAAAATCCTGGCATTGGTCGTAGAATTCAACGGTTATTTCCCAGGCTACAGCATTGACAGCAGAGCTCCAGTGAGCTGGCTGTTAATGCAAGAAAAAATTGATGCAAAAAATGCTTGAGTTATGGGTAAACTGATATTGTTAGGGTATGAAGAGGTAAATGCGGGTAAATATGAGCTTCAAATAGAGATTTTGTGAGGCAAAATGTAAAAAATGTGAATTTTTCCGGGTGATTCAATTAGTTAATTGGAGATTAAGGGCTTGCTTAATTAATTTGTTACCAGCGAACCTTTAAATTCATTATGAGCAATATTTATTTAAATTAATTTTCGACAAGCATGAAACAGCAGTTGTGCAGTTTTAAGTGAATAAATTTCTAGGTTTCGTGGAAGTTCCAAGTTGATTTAACAAAACGATGCTTATTTCAACGTTGATTCAAAGTCAGATATCCGGTGAGAAGTGTCCATTTGTAACAGGCTCTATAATTTGTGTCATGATTAATGAAAAAAA
>NW_025935640.1:0-4088 GCF_000764305.2 Hyalella azteca | reverse complement strand
AGGGCCTATACTTTCAAAAAAAAGTTAAGAGATCGTAAGTTCATCAGCCAATCATTGACTGCCTTTCAAGCAAAATCCACCAATCATAGACAAGAAAACAGAGCGTAAGTACTTACGTTCACTTAGCGAGTTTTGAAAGTATGGCCCCCGGTCGTAAAGTAGGCACATGCACATGCTTCTTTCAGTGCAAGAGAGGTATGCACCTTAAACGTATATACCTTAAATCGGCATTATTTTCTCCAAATTTTTTAACTAAAATAATGTGGGTTTTGGTATGAAAATGTTGCCAAAATTCTGCTGGAATCAATGAAAGATTCTTATACAGGGTGACCCAAAAAAAAGTTGGTAAAAGTAAAGGCTTATAACTCGAAAAGTATTAAACTTAGAAAGATGAAATAAAAACCACATGAAAGAGTATAACTTCAAGTTTTATTCAGATTACAATAAATGTTCAAAATGACCTCCTCGCTGTTGAATACACAGCTCAATACGTTTTTCAAATTTGCGGTTACTGCAGACAAGGTATCCTGGTCAATAAGTGCAAGAGCTTCACGAATTACTATCTTCAAATTGTCAATGCTTGGTTTTGTACTGAATACTTTTTCTTTCGCGTATTCAGCATTAAGCCTTTCTCGTAACTCCATTTCTTTCTTCAATCATGGCAATGTTTTCTTCTGATCTTCCAGTTCTTTGCCGTCCAGAATGAACTTTGTTTTAATTCAGGATCATTCCTTTATCTTTCCACTGAAGTATCCACTTCTTGATTGTGTTGAGACTAACTTCTTGTCTGTATTTGGTAAAATAACCAAATTTATTTTATTTATTTTGGTTGGTGAAGTTTTCAGGTAAAATTGTTCGACAATGAAACTCGCTCAGAATTTAGCTGCTTTGTAGGGGGAATTTTGATCTTAAAAAATAATGAGTTTTAACTATGAAATATATAGAGGACTTTGGTAACCTGGATACCAAATAAAACTTGAAGCTATACTCTTTCATGTGGTTTTTATTTCATTTTTCAACGTTTGATACTTTTTGAGTTATAAGCCTTTACTTTTACCAACTTTTTGGGGGGTCACCCTGTACATGATCTTTACCCGGCTGTACCTGGGATAAATAATTATCTAGTATTGAGAAGCCCTCTATATCTCTTATTACGTTATCATCCCGAACCTCGTCATACTAAATACTCTAGTATGGTTATAGTCACCAGCATTCCGTTACTAATGATGGAACTAAAGTAAATTTGTTCATGGGAGTTCACTCTGAACCAACAATAGAAATCGGTTTGTCGTTGATCTCCGGGAAAAGAATAATTCTGTACTTTGAATTTTAAATTTTTCTTCACTTAAAAGATTCAATCCCAGTTGTACGAATCCCGCAAATCCGCATCTCCGTGACATTTTTCATACTATATTAATGTAAATCAAGAAGGATCCTTAATTAATGTAATGTTAATTAATGAATCAAGAAGGATCCCCATTAATGTTAATTAATGTAAACCAAGAACACACGCACATTGAGCATCTGAACTGACATATGACTCCCATTTTCAAACGCATATTTTGCCTTTCGATAAAAATTTAACGAGACAAATTTTGAAATCAAATTTCATTTTCAATTCAATCATCGAGTTACGCGATGCCACACTATTCTCCTAGTAGAAATAAAATTTCATCTGCTGGTAATATCCGGACACGAAATTTATTGTGAATGCGCGTTCGAATAATTCTTATATATTTGCAGTGCCGGGTAACAGACACACGCTCAGAAATAATGCTTTCGTCGAAAATAATCACAATAAGTTTATTAACAATAGATCGTCAATTTCTATTTGAAAAATTTGTTTGTGTTGAAAAATAGATTCAACTTATATTTTCGATGTTTTCTTCATGCAGAACCAAGGTACATGAGAATATAAATGCAGTGCAGGTAAAATATTGCAAAGTTTGCAGTCGTTTTAGGCAGAGATTGTGAAGATCCATCATTTGTTCATCTTACGTAAGCTCCGAAAATATATTTGTTTGCCTTGAAAGTTGACATTTTGCCTTGTATTTGGTCATAAGAAATCAGAGAAATGGGACTCCTTTTTTGTTCCATACTGAGCTGCTGCTGCAACAAAAATATCTTTCAGACTCGTACATTCCTATATCTGAGGAAAGTCGAGATGCAGCGCGCAAGGTTAGAAAATCAGTGAACCGTTTAACTGCGACTGATTTTCTTCGCTAAATTGAAAAGAAGAGAACTTATCGAAACGTTTCGTACTCCGTTGCATTGACTGTACATTTATGCGAACACAAGGCACCATTTCCAATTGGAAAATGCATGGCAAGTACCAACCAATTCTCGGTGAGCGAATAAAAAGACTGTATACTTGAAGTGATCGTAGATTACATTCGCCCAATGTTTGGGCTCATTTTCTGCAGTTGAGTTCTGCTCACTTACGAGTATATGTAGATCTCCTGCCCTGTTGCTGCAACGTGTATGAAACTTTTCTTGCAGGTCAGCGTAAGCAAGCAAATCGCTGACATAAAATAACATTATTACTTTGATTTATGATAGGAAGCTTACAAGTTGATTGCTATAGGCACTGTTCTATTACACTTTCCGGCACGTGTTTGCTATCAATTTACAGTGCCGTACACATGTAGTTGATTACAATCATGTGTCAAGATGTGGAGTTGGCATGTGTTTGTTTACAAATATGTGTCGTTGTGTACAGTACTCAAGATATTAATTAAAAACTGAATCGATATACACGTTACTAGAGTTGATGACAAACGAGTCGACAAAAACTTGCAAATACTTTCAATTGTAATATTTTCTCACGTTTGTTACTCAACAAATCGCTTTCTGATCTATAAAATTTATTCATTTATTCTGTATCAAACTAAAACTAATTTGTCAGTAAGATTTATATAAATAACAGAATGAACATTATGAGTGGTTGGTCAAGTGCACTAAGATACATGAATTGATGGTGGCTCAGTAGGTATAAACGCCTAATTTTGCCACAAAACATATAAATGTAAATCGAATTAAATAGGAGAAAGTTATTACGGAAATTTAGTTGGTCGAGGGAAAGTTTCTGATTCGGATGGAACTTGAAATGATGATTGATTTCCCATAAAAGTTCTACTGAATCTTTCAAATTCATCGAAATCACTTTAATTTTATATTCTATTAAATTAGATACCAACATTTTTAAGACAAATGAAGTAAAATTGCATGGCTCGGTACGTCAGTAAACACGGTATTTACTTTCATGCAAAGGAAGTGCAATGAAAATGAAGAACAAACAGACTTAATTCAGTCCGACTGAAGGACTGATCACTAGTAACACCGCAAATTTTCTTCGTAATTGATCTCTTGACGATAGTACGCAACTGGTTTTGTATTTAATTTGGCAAAGTTGAATATAAGAAATAATTATTCAAAATCTCATATCATAAACCGAAAGAGGTAACTATAATAGTTAATGAATGAATAAATAATTCAGTGATAATATTTGGACATTTTTTCAAGTGTAACTAAAGTATAAACTTCCTAAAATAAAAGCGTATCAAATATCCTTATTTTTGAGGGAAACTTTTGATCATAGAAAAACTTGCCGTAAAATAATTTTCACTTAATAATCTGACTTAGCTTTAGTAAAATTTAATTTGCATCTGATAAACAAAACACCTTCCTGACATGGACATGTGCGTGTTCTCTTTCCGAACTTCTAATAATTCTATTAAGAAAAAGGAGCGCATACGGGAGAATAGAAGACAAAACTTGCAAGACACACCTCGAGAGCTTCTCTGGATACCACAGTGTTCCCGCGGGATTCATTCGGGCATTTTACAAGAACCAAACTTCATGGATCCCACCCTACCGGTTTGTTGTAGGCTTGTAGCCTCATCTGTGGAGCACTGATGGAGACTTAAGCTCACTACGCCAGCCGCCCTGTGGACCGTCGACTTCCACCCACTCCATGTGACGGTGTGACCCATCCTAAGCCAGGCCGATCCTCAATCCATACACCGTAAGTCCGGAGGAAAGTACGTGCATTTCTGTGTCGGAAGGTGTTTTGTGAGGATCCTAAGCCG
>NW_025935639.1:0-699 GCF_000764305.2 Hyalella azteca | reverse complement strand
CCATCCTCCAGCAATCGTAATCAATCCCACCCAGAAACAAAGATGCCGTCTGCAATTATAATTAATCCACCTTCATTTACCATCAAATTCGCTTCGACTGTCATCAGTATTGTCACTAGAACCATCAATCCAGCAACGACCAGCATCAATCTTGCGTCGGCCTGCATCAGTGCTACGATAATTTCAATTTTATAGATTGCTCTATAATAATTCCAAATGCTACGGCACATAAGCCACACTGGATAACTGACATAAAGGCATGAATAATACGAAAGAACTCGTGTGAAACAAGTGATAAACAGCAAAGGAGCATTAGAGCAGTTAATAAATAACTCAATATAACTGGCATAAAATAATCAAGAACATCAATAAACAAGAACAAATAAGTGACAACTGATTTGAATGAAACCAAAGCCAAATAGAAAATTAGAATAATCTGAATATTAGGGTCCGAAATATTATCAAATGCTTAGAGATACAGACCTAACAGCTATGCTATTAAAATTTTATGGTCATCCTAAAATAAAAGATATATACAACAATTTGGCTTTCTACGAAATATATATGCAGTTGGAAGACGAGGAGGGTTTCATTATTTGGGTTGAGAGTAGTGAAGGGGAGATGGTTATCCATGTTGGAAGACGACCGGAGTTACAAGTCACCACAACACCCTGAGCTTAAGTGACGGGGAAACAACCT
>NW_025935638.1:23071-75061 GCF_000764305.2 Hyalella azteca | reverse complement strand
CACCATGCAGCGCTGCAGTGTCAGCACCACCATGCAGCGCTGCAGTGTCAGCACCACCGCGCAGCGCTGCAGTGTCAGCACCACCGCGCAGCGCTGCAGTGTCAGCACCACCGTGCAGCGCTGCAGTGTCAGCACCACCGTGCAGCGCTGACAGCAGTTTGTGCATCTCCCCTCTTAGCAGCGCTTGAATTTATTGTTACTGCCACGCGGTGTCGTCGCTCGGCCTCTCAAAATATTTATTCCGCACGAAAATTTACACGATGTTCCGATCCTGACTGAATTTTCTCATTGATGAATTTATGGTAAAGAAATTCGTGCATGCAAATAAGGTATTGCGTTCCTCATTTATTTATTGTATTGTATTTTTATTTAGTATTGCGTTCCTCATTGCTAGATTCAATGGGATGATTTTTATTCATGGCTATACATTTTTGCAATATCACTGAGTTTTCTCGGAAAATTTTAATTGAGATATTATGAAAAATGTAACAGATTAAATTGTGCCAAATCAGTATTCCCAATAGCATAGAAACGGCGACTCGGTGAAAAATATTCATAGGCGCTCGCAATTTTGCCGGTGACACTTGATATACAAGGATAGCTTCTTCAAAACCGAGTGAGCATAGACAAGCATTGATTTTATATTCATGTATAAAAACTGATGAATGGGTGAATAACGATGAAACTTGACTAACGTCGATATCAATCAAGTGCCATCAGCTCTTATGTAGCCGGTCTTCAGTAGATTTATTACGATAGATAAATTCCATAACCAAGATTGATTCTAAACTCTCTAGCGCTGAAACCATTTCGAAGTAATCTATATTAATCGAACACACAAACCGTAGTTATTACGAGTATTTAACGGTATTTTATAAGTGAGCGGAGAGTTAAATGTTGAGTTTATACTCGTGTGTCATTGATTGTGTCATTCGTACTTTAAAATGAATCATATCTAACGTCTAAATAAAAATTAACATGGAAGCCTGTGTTATTCATTTATCTGATACACGAGAGTCCATCATGCACATGGTCTGGAAAATTTCCCATTCTCTTCGCTTTTGGCTGTTCATCAGTCGAAGCACAAACACCAGCTCAAATGTCGGCAATCGACAGATGGTCGTTTGTTTTGCCGCCGCAACAAACACTTCAACATCGAAACCCAAACACGTTTGTCATTGCTGGAGCCAGTCGAAATTACAACTATGTTAGTCGAGTTTCGGCTTGTTTCACGTCATTGTCGTCGAGTTTCAGTTCATCGTCTCGTGTTTCAGTTCATAGTCGTCGAGCTTCAGTTCATAGTTATCGAGTTTATATTCATAGTCGTCGAGTTTCAGTGTACAGTCGTCGAGCTTCAGTTCATAGTTGTCGAGTTTCAGTTCAATGTCGTCGAGCTTCAGTTCATAGTTAGGTTCATTGTCGTCGAGTTTCAGTTCACTGTCGTCGAGTTTCAGTTCACTGTCGTCGAGTTTCAGTTCATTGTTGTCGAGTTTCAGTTCATTGTTGTCGAGTTTCAGTTCACTGTCGTCGAGTTTCAGTTCATTGTTGTCGAGTTTCAGTTCATTGTCGTCGAGTTTCAGTTCACTGTCGTCGAGTTTCAGTTCATTGTCGTCGAGTTTCAGTTCACTGTCGTCGAGTTTCAGTTCATTGTCGTCGAGTTTCAGTTCATTGTCGTCGAGTTTCAGTTCATTGTTGTTGAGTTTCAGTTCATTGTCGTCGAGTTTCAGTTCATTGTTGTCGAGTTTCAGTTCATTGTTTTTGAGTTTCAGTTCATTGTTGTCGAGTTTGAGTTCACAGCTTGTGCCTGTATTTCCTTTGTAATATCTATTATTTTTCACACATATTATTTCACTGACATTTTATTAAAATATTTCTTTCTAACGATGATCCTAATTTCACTGTACATTGACTTTTAGATGTTTTATACAGCACCCAAAATGACCACTTTATTTCATTTGTTGCAGCAATATTGGAAGCACTTCATACCACGCACCTACAGGGAAAACAGTCGCTGATTTTAGACATAATTAATAAAATAATGTATACTTTATTGTGTATTAATAAGTATATGGGAACAGATCTTCACCTGATGACTATTCTTAAAACATCATTCACAATACTGTTTTACAGCCATAAATCTAAATTTACGAGCAATTTGATGTAAATTTAAAACTTCTTATAGGACTAATGTATATACTTAGATATACGGAATACATATTCTCTCAGAAAAAATGGATAATTATAAATAACCCAGTTTGATAAAAGAGGCAATAAGGGCAGTTTGATAAATAAGGCAATAGAAGACCATATTAACATTTTTCCGAAAAAATTGATAGAAAACGTGATATTCATAGAAAACGGCCATAAGCGGGTACTATAGAAAATCTATCTCCTCCTACAAATATCGTCCTACAACATCGAGACACATATCATTAGATTCGTAAAGACCATACCTATCAACTCTGCCATCATTTTTTTTTATTTTCCCCATAGTTTCTTTTTTATGCGCGTTTTTCCATTTTTTTACTTTTTCCCAGCCCTCCCCCCCTTCTCCCCCATATATAAGACGAACTATGCACAAATTAAAAAACAGGGATGCTAGAGTTGATAGGTATTGTCTTTACGAATCAAATGGTATATGTCTCATTGCTGTAGCTTGAAAACTGTAGTAGGAGATAGGTTTTCAAAAAGACAAAAAACGAAAATTTAAATTGTTCAGGGGAGCCAAATAAAGTAAAATTCATTGAAAACAGAAGAATATACCCAAAAAAAGTCTTGATATTGTAGCCCAAGCTTTCCCATTGCCAATTATTTGCATTCAAGGTACCAGCACGCGTCTTTATACCTATTTATGTCAAATTTAACTATAATGAATAATAAGCTATAAATTGGACTTTTTATATATAAAAATATATATATGGAATATTCATTTTACATAACGTTACAACTGCATTAAGCAAAAACTGTTGCATGTACATCAATGGTAGTAGCTTTGTTGAACGCGTCTTGTTTGTAGCTTTCAAACGAGTGCAAACACTTTGCAATTAACCTAAATAATGACATATAAATACCATTTATTAGTAAATGATGTTATAAAATGATCATTTTATAAAAGTTTAAGACTGCATTACTAGAAAAAGTATTGCATGTACATCTATGGTAGTAGCTTTGTTAAACGCGTCTCGTTTGTATCTTTCAAAAGAGTGCAAACACTTAGTAATTAACGAAAGTAATGATCTATATATACAGATTTAATTCAAATAAATTTTCGTACATATTGTTAAAAATGTTCATTTTATATATTTTTAAAATTGTCTTACGCAAAAACTATAGCACGCACAGACATGCGGTAAACTGCGCAAGACGTGCCTTTTCAGCAGCTACAAAATGAGTCAAGAAAACGGAAAAGCCAAAATTTCCGATTTTCAGGGAGGTAGGTCCCCTTTAATGTTTATATTTTACGACAAAATTCCGGTACATGCAGAAATTCTTTATTTAATGCCCAATTAATTTAGGATTATATCTCTCTTATTGCGAAGACATGAAATTTTACCGCTGTAGGCCTTCTTGTGTGTTTTGTTTCTCTAATCCCCTTTTAAGCGAACGTATCTACCTGCCGTCCGACTCGGGCAACGATTTTAGATCAACAATTGAATAAGAAAATTAGCAATTGATCAGCTGGAAAAAATACTGCAGGGCAAAACGAACGACCGAATTATTAAAGTTCAATTTCTGGTCAAATGACGCATTTTGCATCCACAAACGTATGTCAATCGAAGGGAATTAATCGAAAAATTTCAAAAATAGTTCAAAAATGACAGATATAGCGTCGGTATCCACAATACTTGGGAGTACAAAGCTCGACTTTCAGCTCAGTTTAAAAATTTACTGCGAACTTCTACAAATTGGAAATAAAATCTGAAGTACGGAAAGCAAAAACCAAAAGCGCAACTTCTTCGAAACTTTGGAGGAGCTCAGAAGAATTGGAAGCTTGGAACTGCCTGCTGTGAAGAATCTTTAATGACGACCCGAAACAATTTATGCGGGGCTGAATCAAGCAGCAGCTCGAGCAGTACAAAAGAAAGCTGCGAGTGCAATGACCAAACGGAAGATTCTTGCAAGGAAAGCACCTCTTCTTCGTCAAGTTCGAGCTCCAGTTCTGATGACGGATGCCGGGATCCATGCCGGGGAAGACGCAGGAAGATGATCAAGGAAAAGATCACCGGAGCTTTCACTAGAAACCGACTATAGAAGGGCCGCGTGGACAACAAATGCAAGGTTGATAACTGTGAAAAAGCAGTTCCTAAATGTAACTATAATGTGATCAACGCTCGAGTGTGTGGCTGCAGTGGAGCATCTATACACTCAGCATTCAAAATCGAAGAAAGCACAGATTCGACATGTGCTAGCAGCAAAAGTCTGGATGGTAACCCGTGCAGTGCGGCCTGTGGAAAAAGTAAATCTGAAACAACATCATCAGGAAGCAGCTGCAAAACTCGAAGCTTGAAGTGCATTAGTTTAACTGAAGATGAATCGGACGGTTGCTCAGCCTCCAGCGAAGTTACAGTTTGTGCAGCGCGCCATTGCTTTTCAAAGCCAACCTCAGAGGGGAATAAATATTGCTCAACAAACTGTGGAATTAAGTCGTGTTCAAGCTCGACGAGGAGTAAGAAAAGCCCTGGCAGCTCATCCTATGCTCCATCGAAAAGCAAATGCAGTTACTCATCAGGAGGTAATACCAGAAAGTTTTCTTCCAGCGGCAAAACGTGCACTTCTGATTCGAAAAGCAAGTCAAATGAATCGTCGAGCAATACGCGATGCAAAACTTCTGGGAGCAAATTTGCAACATCTGAGAACAAATGCAGCTCCTCGCGGTCAGGGGGTGAAAGTACCGTAACAGTTTGCTCGGATACTGATAATCTGGGAACAAAATCAAGTACGGGTGCCTCTTCTAATTGTAAATCAAGTACGACTGAAACCCTCTCCTCAAGATCTCAATCCACTACAGACTCCCGAGGCAAATCAAAGAAACTGAATTCAGCATCCAGCAGCGCAGGAATCAGAAATCGATCGGAGAGGACCACGAACCGAAGCTCTCAGTTGATTGACGACGAGTCTTCCGAAGCAGACGACACGAAGAGTTCGGCAAAATGCAGCTCAAGCTCATCCAAGACCCAAAAATCTTCAAGCTCTAGCAGAAAAGGGGTCAGCAGTGACTCGTCAGATAAACCGACTCGATCGACGACGGAAAGTGGTTCGTCTCGAAGAACTTCCTCGAAATTGAGTTCAGTTTCTGGGACCGCTTCTACCTCAGACAATTCATCGAGTAAGAGCAAGACTGGCGACACAGATTCCACCGCTTCTTCCGGCAGTCAGACTACGAGCCCGAGTTCGGCCTCGAAGAGTTCCAGCACGACCATGTCGACTTCGCAAACACGCAGTACAGGTTTTAGTTCAAAAAGCGCAACTCAAGGCTCAACAGACTACTGTTCGTTTTGTAAAACTGCAAGCACTTATACTGAGAGTGACTCGGAGGAATCTTCCTGCAAAGCTAACGCATCGAGCACAACCTCGTCGAAAGAGTTGGATTGTTGGTGCCGGAAGTCCAACTTCTTCACAATGAACGGCGGAAAGTAATGATGTGGAGGTCCTGATTACAGATATGGAGATACGGAGCATTTTAAATTTTGAGTGTAAATGATTGATTTTAAAAATGTGATATGTGAACTGATTTTGGATAAACTTACATTTGTTTGTCTTTAAATGAAATAATAATATGCATTTTTTATTTTCCTTTGAGCAAAATCAACGCAGTGCATGTAAGGAATGATGAGGGATCTTTACTAAATCACGAAGTTAATTAATGGTGCACTCAGATGCCACTCCTCCGTCTCGGAATAGTGCTTTCGAAAAGAACCAGGACTATGAAACGAGTCGAGACAGATCCAGGAAAAATATAGAAAAAGTTTTTTTAAATATCCTGGATTAAATTTCGTTAACGTTACAATAATTCAGTCCCGCAATTTTAAACTGGCGTCCCGAATGTTATGAAACATTACGAAACATGTCAAATGAGATATGACGAACGCATGGATACAAAGTGAATAGATAGATGTTCAATTATTAACTCACAGTTTGACAGCCTTGACGATGGATGGCTGATGGAATAATTTTGGTGTTAATCCATGCAAGGTACTGCATGGTGTTGCTGACACTGCAGTACTGCACTGCATGGTGGTGCTGACACTGCAGTCACCACGAGTTCCTGGACTACTCCGCCGACCTCAGCGTCCAGGGCATGGATAAAGTACTCAAAGGCGTATGTATGCATGACAGAGAAGTGAGCCTTATTATTTTAAGAATGCATGCGCATAAGTTTGTCAAAAGATCAACTGACTGAAGTGGGTAACATGACAGAACCTATAAATGTAATCAGCTACCAACGGAATTACAAAAATTTGTTCTCCCAGTAACGTAGCTTCTAACAATGCTGACGTGTCGCAAAATTGCCCGCAAGCCTTTTTGGCAAGCAAATTAGTTGAACATGACTAGCCAGCCCTCGCCAACTAGAGGGCTGCGGCGTCAAAATAATGTTTCGGTAATTTATAATAGATAGGTCGTAATTAATTTAATATTTTGTGATTATGCTCGTGGAAAATGTTTAAAAACTAGTATATACTTATAGGAACCATTTGCTCCAACCCAGCTGGATATTGTTCTCGGACTACAACTCAGGCGAAGACACCTTTTCAGTTCAACACGTTGGCGTAAACGAATGCTTCAACTTGTCTTTCTCCGCTGTGAGTGAAAAAACCGCATCAAGAATTTGTAAAATAATAAAGCATAATGTACGTCGCACAAAGTTGAGCATTGTTTTTAATGACTATATTTTATCACGTTCAACACATTTACATTCCAAGTATCGTCTCAACGCTACGTAGGCAGCCCCCACCACTTGGACAACCTCTACGATGGCGCCTGGTCCAGCGGGTGTGAGTACAGGCGCCGCCCGACGCCGACTCGACGGACTCGTTACTGGACCTTGACTTGAGGACGTCCTCTTTGGTCACCAGAGGACTGTCGGTGTAGACATTCTTCACGTACGTTAAAATAATGAATTACCATTGCGTTAGTCTGCCGAGAGTGATTACTATTGATCAATAATAATTTACATTCATGAGGGTTAAGAATGCAGTTTTTGATGTGAACTAATGCATCATAGGCAAGTAAGAATGGGCATGTTTAAAAGAAATTGTCACCTAATGAAACGTTAGACACTCTTGGATTTTTAATAAAGTAAGAGATGGATAGGAAGAAATATTTTGGCGAAGAAAAGCTTCTTGACAGAAAGACGTATGATTTTGTCTGATGTGCAGGGGGTTCACCGAGTCCGCCATGTGCATGTATCCCTCACTCATTACAGGCACCCAAGGCATTAATTCACTGCTCTGGCAGGATCTTCAAAGGAGTTCAGCAAATTCAACTTGAGATTAAGTTCAGCAAAAGTATACCTGTGCATGGAAAATATTCAATATTTCAGCACGTAGATAATTGATAAGACACTAATGAGTGCAATAGTGCAGCCACTGTTATTGTTCTCAACGTCGTTCAACGTCGGGCAGGGTGGCCCTGTGGTTAAAGTTCAGAGTACCAGGATTGACGCACTAGAGAGGTGCGGGTTCGATCCCAGCTCTGTGCGACAGTTTCTGGTCAGAATCGGCAAGGAAACCGGGCGGTTAAGCACAGCAGAATTGTAGCAGTGAGTTGCGAGTTCGAGACCTCAAAATGCTGTGAATGCTCTGCGATGTTAAGAATCGGCGACAGGCCTACGGCCTAATAAACGCTGAAACCGCTATTATTATTATTTTATTATTATGATATTGCCAACCCAGTTTAGGATGCCAATGTCTGGCCGATGATCAGGTTTGTGTTAGTGGTTTGATTCTGAATGTCCCGTGATATAAAATAATTATCGTTCGCCGCTCAACCAAACCATATTATTGATAGTGATCTAGCTATGCATATTATTCTGATGTATAGTGACAGACAGAAGGATTGAACATATGAGAAGAATCATTGATAACTGGAGAGGACTGAAGTCGTCAGCTTGACGTAAACATCCGTAGTTTCCATTGGATAGAAGAAAATAACTTATTGTAAAAGTCGCAATACATTCTGCTGCGAGCTTTAAACTTTTCCGTAAAATATGCAGCAATAAGATCAACCTCTCTATCTTTCATGCATTCGCACTGTCGCTAGGAGCTGATCACTACAGATCAAATACCATACACACAGCTGATGAATTATAGTCTCGTCTCTTTCCGGGACGCCTGCCGGAGACCAGCACTGCCGTGCATCGAATGGACAATCATGATCCTTTCCCTCAAGAACGTAGCCTGTAACACTTTTTGACTGTAACATTATCAGCCGCAAGCCACCAGACAGATGACATCCATTGAATTAGATCAATCAGCCCACAGGAAAAGAGCCTGACGTAGAATGGCCCAGCGTCGTCTGCCAATACGCGACAAATTTTTACCCCACCCGGACGGAGCGCGCCGGAGCCGTCCGTATCTGTCCCATGTGTCGAATCAGCCTACGGTGAACGGCCACGCGTCCTACGACGATAAATTTTGGAACAGAACTATGCTATCTGAAACCTAACCCCAGATGCTGTGAGCTAAAAGTTACGTAATTTAGCGAAGCTGCGGAAATCGCTCGTCGAAGGACGATAGATTTTGGAACAGAACCATGCTTTCTGAAACCTAACCCCGGATGTTGTGAGCTAAAAGTGACGGTCTGGTGGTGCACGGCAGGATGCATGCAGTTCCACTGGCGAGCTGGGCTGGTTGAGCGCAGTCCGTTGTACGCTTGTTAAAGTTCGAGCTAACGACAAGTACAAGTGAAGTACAAGTACAAGTACAAGTTCAAGTTCAAGTTCAAATACAAGTACAAGTACAAGTACAAGTTCAAGTACAAGTAAAAGTACAAGTACAAGTACAAGAACAAGTACAAGTACAAATACAAGTACATATACAAGAACAAGTACAAGTACAAGTACATGAACAAGTACAAGAACAAGTACAAGTACAAGAACAAGTACAAATACAAGTACAAGTACAAGTACAAGAACAAGTACAAGTACAAGTACAAGTACAAGTACAAGTACAAATACAAGTACAAGTACAAATACAAGTACAAGAACAAGTACAAGTACAAGTACAAGTAACAAGTAACAAGTACTTGTACTTGTCTCTATAACCCGATGAATAGCTTATCTCTGGGCTATTCGCTTCAGAATGTGGTGGCGTGAAGCTCCTAGTATTTAAAGCAACATGATGTCACGGGCTGGTTACTGACGGCAGGGTTAATACGCGGCTGATTGGTGGTTATCCGGAATATGCTATATAGGCGTTATTTTCAGGGCTGATTAGTGCACAACTTTGGTGGTGCACGGCTGCGTTCCCCTCTTTCCGAGTACAGTGCAACTAGATGTTTGTGAAAAACTGTGGTGACTCAAAATTGAAATATTATGATTATTTAAAAATTTAATTACTTTGGTAATTCGAAAATGGTGGTAATTTTCATCATGTTTTTTCAATTGACATGGTAATTCAACAACAACGAACCGTTTCCATCACTTCCCATAGATGTTTTTTTGGGCTTGCCGGACAACTCGATCAGGGCCCATACTTTCAAAAAAAGTTAAGAGATCGTAAGTTCATCAGCCAATCATTGACGTCCTTTCACGCAAAATCCACCAATCATAGACAAGAAAATAGAGCGTAAGTACTTACGTTCACTTAGCGAGTTTTGAAAGTATGGGCCCAGGTCGGTGGCCAGGGGCTGCCTCACCGACAACGTCTACAGGGGCGACCGCCCGCACGAGGAGAGCTCAGATATTTGAGCACGTGCAGCATGACGACTCAAACGTAGAGCACGCCAGCATGACGCCTCAAACGTGGACCACGTGCAGCATGACGCCTCAAACGTGAAGCATGACGTCTCAAACGTGGAGCACGTGCAGCATGACGCCTCAAACGTGAAGCATGACGCCTCAAACGTGGAGCACCTGCAGCATGACGACTCAAACGTGAAGCATGAAGTTTCAGCGGTGAAGGTCTAACACTTTGTGTTTTCGATCATGAAGCCATGTTATAAAACCCTTTACTTCTACGTTAATCGGCAATTTATACTATATTAATTTTGATTATGTGTTTCAAGATCAAGTTCCAATTGAAAAGTAAAAGTTAATACCAATAGATTTTAATTTACATCCAAGGTACAAACCCTTCCCTGTTGGGAATCATTGACCTTTTCCCTAAGTTATATCCCGGTTTTGTAAATTTTATGGCTGTCACACGTTCCTCCAGTTAATGAGTAAGTTGTTATTTTTATTTTTTGGAAGCATGAACGTACAATTTGCGTTTTTTTAATTATTAAAATTACAGTTTATCCGAACTTCATTTCTATGCTCATTTTTTTAAAGAAACGGTAGGTCATATGTTTGCTTTGCAAAATTATATAATTTCAATTTAATTAAGTTATAATTTTTAATAGTAAAATTCAGTTAATTTAAGCTATAACCTGCACGATATGAAGTTCAATTTTTGTTGTTGTTGCGGCAAAACACATCAAGTAAGACCTGCATATCTGTATTCGCCCACTGAACGTTGCCAGCTGTGCACCTAAGAGTATTATATGCTCCGCTCTCGACGTCAACAGAACAACAGCTTACATTTTATTATTAGCGAACTGACGTTTAAGAAAAATTGCCCCAGGAATATTTAATTGCCCAGTTTGGAAATGAAGAAATTCATCAAGCGATTTTTGGCGTTGTATCATAAAAGATATTACCCGAAAACCAACTATGAACTTGCAAAATCAAATTCTGAATAATAATTTCTGAATTTGTCAATTTTACAACACTTCTCTTTAACTTCACTTCTTGTTTATTTGTTTGTCTATCTGCCACACATCTTATAATCTATATTTAACACACTTCTACCTGTACAATCGATCTGAAGTTTTGCATACTTGCGTAAATTTGGAGACAATGCATGAATAAATTGACAAAATAAATAATTTTGAAAATGTAAAAAATTTAATTTTGATATTAAAAAAATTGAAAATAATTTTGCCCGCTACAAATCTTATAATCAGTATTTAACACACTTCTACCTGTCCAATTGATGTGAAATTTTGCACTGTTGCGTAAAGTCGGAGACAATGCATGAATCAATTGGCAGAATGAATGACTTTGAAAAATGTTAACAAATTTTTAAATTTTAGAAATAAAATTATAAATTTATTTTTTTAATATATGGTAATAAAATTAGAAATTCATTGTACATGTGTAACATCAGAGACACTGGATTCTTAAGAAGTGTTGTATTTAAAAAGTTACTTTTAAACGCATATTATTTATAAACTATTATGAATAACAGCTTCCAAAGTCATAGATTTTATCAAAATAATTTTATGGCTTGAACAAAAACAGCGTTATGTACATAACATTTATTTTCAGGTAAGATAATGATTATAACGGGTAAATTCAAAAGTAATCTATTGATCACAAAAGAGAACCTCTTCTAGGTCACCCAGGCGGGGATTTCCCATGGTTGAACTAGTATAAGGTTGACCATGAGAAGCTCATTTTTGCGGATGTATTTTGTTGTTCGCCTGTGACGTCACTGATCTCAGTTACGTCACAGGCATTAACCAATCACCGAAATGCGATCAAACATGTCAACCAATCTGTCATGGAAATGACGAAATTGTTTACGTTTCTCGATCTCAGTGACGTAACAAGGAAGCTGAACTGAAAGGTGGAAATCCTCGTGGGTCAACCTTATATAGTTCTACCATGGAGATTTGCACTGTTCATTGCTCCTGGTGGGGGCGGTCGCCGTTGTCGGTGAGGCAGCCCTTGGCCACCGACCTGATCGAGTTGTCCGGTAAGCCCAGTAGCGACATCTGCAGTGCCGAGTTATGAGTAATTATATCAATAGTTTGCTTAAATTGCACCTTCACCCATCAATTTAAAAGCAAAGAAAATAAACGCAAGTAAATTCACAATGTCTTCATGAAATCGTTTTGGAGACCAGCTCGACCAGCATCAGTCAAATCAAATTACGGAGAATAAAAATACAATCAGCAGTGAAAATAAAAATATACACGAAAGAGGATATATATAAAAACTTATCGATTTGCAATTAAAGTGGATAAGAACTGAAGAAAAGGTGCGTTCAAAGGTGCGTTACTGAGACAAAGTTTCCGTTTAAAAGGTTCTGTATTGCAGTGTTCAGAACACATGCGAGTTGCGAATAGTATTTCCAGTGCGGGTTCTAAATTGGTCTGTACTGCACCTCCAGACTCTGGTTGACTCTCACCAGCCCTCACCTTGGCTCCTGTTGAATTCCTTCAGTGCAGAGTTGAACGCAGAATGGAAATTCTACAATGAAAGGAGCCAAAAATAGATTTTATCGCCCCCAATACGTGAAATCGACAACTTTTCTAACCGATAAGTTCTATTGTGGTGATGCACACTCATTTCAATTGTGTCATATGTGAGATTGGCCTAATATCAATTGATGCTATTATCATTTAATATGTTATTACCACAATGACGCGAAGTCCAGCGTTGGCATTAGTGTTTTGTGTAGACAATACAGAGTGCAAGAAGATACTTGAATTCTAAAGCTGTGTCCTCACCGTTGCGGCGTAGCCGAAGTGTGCAGAGATGCCGTCGTCGATATCAGAGTAGGAAGGATACACTCACACGGCCTCTCCGGCGAACTGCAGGCCTCTGAGAACAATAAAATGTATTGACTATTCTAACTCAGTTATCCGTAGAGGATGTGGCTAAATTTTCTTAGGCATGAGGAGGTATCATTATTTATTTCCCACCTACCATCGCTCCTTGATCTCGTATCTTTGCTGTACGAGTCACTTTATCTAGCACGTCTTTAGCAAGGACGTTCCCTCTACTGGGAAGGCTGTTATTTGTTGCTGTAGACAGTTGCTGGCAGGCTAACTTATTTTAAAAATACATTTATATAAAATTGTACGGATAAATTCACCAAGACCGACTCTTCCTCGAGCGTTATGACGCTGTAGGGGCAATATCATTTAGAATATTTCGGCATGGCAATGATTCAGTTGAATTAACGCACTGATTAGATTGAACTGAACGTACGTGAAGAAAGTCCACGGAGATTGTCCACTTATGATCACAGACGACACTTGCATGTCCAAGGTGGCGACGTTGTTGGCGTTGGTATTAACAAAACATAACATAGCACAGAGATCTCGGCGCTGAAGTGTAGGCCTGATGTGGCCTGTCGCCGATTCTTTTCATTTTCGTGCCTTGTTCACAGATGATCTAAAATCGTGTCATTTGACCGGATCTTTTCATGACTGACGATAGCTTCAAGTAGCTACTAGACTTCCACCGGGTTTGATATGGTGCTGGGCATTTCAAATCTGAACATATATTTTTCCATAGCTTTATCTAGTCTGTTCTTGAACGCGTTCATACTTGGAGCGCCAACGATGTCATCGGGGAGGCTGTCATTCATGGGGTATTGCCCTTGAATTCATTGCCCTCGCAGTACTCCCCCTCGTAGACGTTGTAGTAGACGTCGCCCAGACAGTATATAGGGGCTGCCCGCGTGCCGCAGAGAAGATATCTGCCACATAATTATTAACAAGTTTATTATTTGGCATGTTTTCGTTATTAGATTAAGTGACAATGAGCACGATAATATTAAATAATTGTTTTGCATTTGCATCATGATTTGAGATGTAAATAGTTGTACTGATTTATTTCGTTTACGTACAGATGCACTTGTAGGCAGGTTGTAGCAGGGATGCACTCCGGCGCGTAGTGTGAAAAGTATTTACTATAATAGTGTTCGGAATACAGAATCCAGCTGTGCGGGATGAAAAAATATTTTAAGGGTTTGAAAAAACTTTATTTTAAGGACAATCAATATATTTTAGCAGGAATATGTGCGTATCCCTGCAATAAATAAACTCGTGAATCACTCATAGACTCTATTGCCATTAAGAAAACTGGGATAAGAAAAAAACCCGTCCCTTATTTCAGCAACGGTTGCTATGGTCACTTAACGTTGAATTGTCTCTGATATTTTATCAGGACTTGAATGCGTATTAACTAAATATTCACTCACTGTCCAGTTAAGCAGATGCGCTTAATGGATAAATCATCCAAGCCCTGGACGCTGAGGTCGGGAGAGTAGTCCAGGAACTCGTGGTAGGGGCCGTCGGGGTCATAGTCGGTGTAGGCTTTCAGGTACCGCAGGTCAGGGATGTCTGATCAGAAGGCATAGGCTTAATTGATAATAAAACAAATAAAAAAACTTTTAAAAACCACGTTTTCTTAACGGACAAAAAAAGAAAAACATTTACTCTTACATAACATTTAAGTTATGTAAAATGTCATGTAATGTTATGTAAGAGTAAATGTTTTTCTTTTTTGTCCGTTAGAAAACATGGTTTTTAAAAGTTTTTTTATTTGTTTTATTTCAATATTTTTAGTTTTGTAGAAACCAGAAAAACGTGGTTTTTCTGGTTCGTGGCACAATACAAATCAATTTCTTGGGTCGGCAAGTGTGGATGTTCGAGAAAAAAAATTCCAAACCATGAATTCTTAGTGTTTTTTTTTAATTTTTTTCAGAAAAAAATTTTTCAATTATTATTTCTGATGATCAAATCTTGAATTGTTAGGCAGCATAAACATGCATGCCAAATTTCAACTTACTAGGATGTTTAGAAGTACTCTAAATTAAGGTTTGAATTTTTAATGACAGACGGACACGAAACGAAGTCAAGAAAAACGTGGTAATAATAGAACTATGCATGATGAGGATATGAGTGAGGTAAAGAACCTTGCGCATCATTTTCAGCTGATGTACAAATTCATCAGTGAGTGGCTATCAGAGCAACGCAATGATGGGCATTTAAAACATCCAAAAGAATGAAAAATTTGCATCAGATTTTCAAAGAGGATGCAGAACTGAATTGTCGTCAAGGGTGGATTTACAAAGTTGAGACACGCCATATGAGCTCTGAATAAGATTTAGATTGATTTAAATATATCATATAATATATAATATAATATATCTCGACTGCTCCATCTAGAAAAAAAAATTCGCCTTATGCATGCTGACAATATGCAAAAGTTTAGGGTGAAAATGAATCGCTTTCCCTCTGTTTTCCTAACTAATATCGATGAACCTAACCTTGCAATTAATGCAGTCTTGCATGGCCGAACTTTCCAAAATTTACATTGCATATTTTCCTATAAAGTTTGTCACGATTAGGAAGCATAGGCCTCTTTTAGTGACCGCCGAAATGAAGTCTGCCATCAAGAAGAAGCATAAACTTCTAAAGCTTTCTCGCACTGCTGTAATTTACCGTAGGTCTTACTCTACTTATCGGAATGTATGGAATGCGATATTAAAAATAGTTAAGAAGCAGTACTATACTTGACTAAAATTTAGCAAGAGTCGTAAGACTCTATGGTTTTTTGGAATATTGCAATAACTCCTTACTTGCAAAGAATCTTACACTCAAAAAGATTGAATTATCCGAAAATAGCAAGCTTTTAAATGGCACCGATGCGGCTGCTGAATGCAACGGTTATTTTATCACTATTGCCAATGACATAACAAAAGATTTAGGTCCTGTGAGAGATGATACGACTTTTGGTGTTCCCTTTTGTGAGGCATCCTGCTTCCTATCTCCTATTTCTGCATCAGAAATAAAAAGTTTGTTACGACTATGCAAAGGCAAGAGGCTTCATATTGAAGAAATTCAGCCAGGAATATTATTTGAAGTTGCTGACATCGTAGCACCGGTTTTAGCCCATATTACAACACTTCTCTTTAACTTCACTTCTTGTCTGTTTGTTTGTCTATTTGTCTGTCTGCTACAAATCTTGTAATCGAAATTTAAGACACTTCTACTTATCCTATCGATCTGAAATTCTGCGCACTTGTGTAAAGTTGGAGACAATGCATGAATAAAATGTCAAAATAAATGATTTTAAAAAGTATAAAAAAAATTTTTCAATATTAAAAAAATTGAAAAAATAATTTTGTCAGCTACAAATCTTATAACTGATATTTGACACACTTTTACCTGTCCAATTGATCTGAAATTTTGCACAATTGTGTGAAGTCAGAGGCAACGCATGAATCAATTAACAGAATAAATAATTTTGAAAAATATTTATATATTAAAAAAACTTTATATGTTAAAAAAATTAAAAATTAATTTTTTCAAATATTCGAAAATCAAATGAGAAATTCATTTTTAAAAAAATTGAAAAGTTAATTTTTTTAATTTTTGAAAATTAGATGAGAAATTCATTGTACATCTGTAAGATTGGAGATACTGGATTCTTTGGAAGTGTTGTCTTTAAAAAGTAATTTTTAAAAGTATATTATTTTTAATATGTGTATGCCTCCTGGAGTCTACCCTGATGTCCTAAACGTGCCCGTGTCATGCCAGTTTTTAAATCCGGCAGCTCGAATAATGTGTGCAACTATCGCCCCACATCTAATAAGATTTTCGAAAAAATTCACCACTGCAGACTTGCAACCTTTCTTGACAATTTTTCACTTATATCTGATGATCGATTTGGTTTTCATAAGGGAACTAACACGACTATGGCAATATTCCAATACCTGCTTATGGCATTCCATGCAAAAAAACTAGTGAGTTGCTCTTTTCCTCAATTTGCAAAAAAAAAACCTTCGATTGCGTAAACTATCAAATCCTCCTAAGTAAACTCCACCGCTATGGCATCAGAGGGCCTTTTCATTCATTAATTGAGCCATATCTAACCAATAGAGAACAATACGTTTCATTGAACGAGTTCAAATCACCCATTAGATAAATTACAATTGGAGTACCACAGGGCTTTGTTCTCGGGCCTTTTTTCTTTAACATTTTCATAAATGATATTGCCTCTTACTTTAATTTAAACTGCAAGCTCTTTTATTGCTGACCACGCTGTTTTTATATCTCTAGAAGTACCTACCATGACGCATGCTATAGTATATCGGAGTTGTCATGCAGTGAATTAGTCAAGGTGGCTATTATATGGAAAACAAGTTGGTGGCGCGCACTGATAAAACTAACTGATGTTTTTTACTCCGAAACCAGTTTAAGTTTTTCGGAACATCACCTTCAATTGGACAATTTTAGATTTGATAGAGCATTTTCGGCTGGGCTTAATCCTCGACAACAATATTTCTTTTAAAAACACATTAACAATTCGACTGTCAGGGGCTCAATAAAACTCACGGTGTGCTAAACGCTCTATATCCAGCGTGTTGCCCTTCTCGTCATTGAAAACGCTTTTTAGCGCATTTTCTCATTTATGAAAAAAATGCACTATTGTGCTCGCCATGTCCGTCTGTCCGTCGTCCGTCTGTCTGTCCGTCCGTGACTTCATGTTTTCGTCTACGAGAAAATGCGCTCTCTGTCACTCACTGCAGTGAGTACTGAGTTATATTTTTTGATACATTGTTTTTATTTAAACTTTCAAGCATATTCGTAATATGGTGCGGTGTATGTCTCAATACTAAGAAACCAGTTGCCTCGTTAATTAATAAGTCACTGCGATCAACCCTTAGGGTTAGATATATTAACAATATCCCGGTTACTCGTGCCAATGAATTACATAGGCAGTCAAAAATATTAAAACTGGATGACATGTACAAGTTTCACCTTTTAAAATTCATGAATATGGCACTTTTTCGCGACAAACGTCTTTTCGAATCTGTTTTTGTCCCTCTTATTCCTTGCCATGTCCATAATATACCCGATATACAAGACAGCCAAAGAATTGGACACAATAATAAAACCGTATATTCCAAAGCAGTTCTCTTTAAAATCCAAGGATGACTTTTTGGAAATCATCTGCGCTACTCGCCCTTCTGATCTTCTAGCTTCACTATACGTCACCAGCCTCTTTACCAACGTCATAACTGAAGAAACCTTGGAAATTATTGCTAAGCATGTATACTCGCATTCATCTTTGCCGGCTCCACCGATACCAAAGAAAATTCTCCTTAATCTCCTTCGACTGTGCACTTCAGAATCACCTTTTCGGACTACCGACAACAAAATTTACCGACAAACTAACGACGTAGCCATGGGTCTAGCTCTTGGTATTATATAGTATTCTCCTTCTAGCTCTTGGTCTACCTTCGCAGAATACTGTATGTGCGAAATTGAAAATATAGTTTTGTCAGATGGACAGATCAAGCCTGAACTGTACTACAGATATTTCGACGACATCTTTGTCGTTGTTCGTGATGAAGAACATCCCAAAAATCTGCGTATAGCTTTCGAACTGAATTCAGTCTCAAAGTTTACAAATGAACTCGGCCAAAATAGCACCTTGCCTTTTTAGATGTTTTCGTAGAAGTTGAAAATAATTCAGTTGTCACAAAAGTATATCGGAAACCAACTGACATCGGATGGGTCCTGAACGCTGCCATCGAATGCCCGGAACGCTACAAAAAGAACACAATACGCGCCCTCATCCAAAGAGCTTTTCAGGACCTGCTCAACTGAAGGCGATTTAAATACCGAACTGAGAAATTGTAAACAAATCCTAGTCAACAATACTTTTACAAATAGTACCATCGATGAGGAAATCTTAAGACTCCAATAAAAACAAAAAGGACTGGAACAAAATAAAAATTTTACTACTATCTACTACCAGAACCAAATGACCAATGGCTATACGGCAGATGAGCGGATCGTTAAATCTATCGTTCACAACAACATCGTTAACAACTCAAATAACAACAAAATTAAACTACTGATCTACTATAGAAACATGAAAATTCATAATCTTGTCATGAACAATAAGAACCCTTGCAAAAGAACAGGACCTCTCCATGAGACCAATGTAGTCTATAAATTTTCTTGCAATAAAGAAGGTTGTAGACTTCGATCTTCTAATATGGACTACATCGGGCTCACAACCACAACTCTGAGCCGACGTCTCACCTGCCACCTCCAGTCCGGAAGACCAAGGAATCACTTGAAGGAGGCCCACAACGAGACCATCACTCGTCCGATGCTGGAGGAATGAACCAGTATCGGTATGCGGTGGCCCGATCCTATACACGACTGGCGATAGCTGAGGCCCTCATCATTAAGGAGAGGACTCCAGCTATCAATCTTCAAACCACCGGCTTCGTCAGAACTTTGAGATTGTTTTCCGAGTAGTTTTTGCGCTTGTAAAATCTTCCTGTATTTTCACATTAACGAAATTTTAGCATTATTTGAATGGTATCCAATTTACTTGATTTCGTACATAAGTCAACCCAAATTTCATTGCTCAATGCGTCTTTAACTTGAAAATGAATGTTGTACATTTGAAACGACGTTCAATATTAAAAATGTCTATCGGTAATTTAATTTTCAATCTTCCAACACCTACGAAGAACACTGTTAGAAAAATGACCGTTAACGGTATTACCGGCGTTTCAGTGGCCGGTCGGCACGTGAAAAGAAACACCGCTTCACCGTTTTTATTCCAATTTAACACCAGAAATCCGTAAAACATCTGATAAAAACGGCGAAACAGTTTATTTCACGGGGCGACCGGCCACTAGGATGCCGGTGGGACCGTTTTTTCACCGTTTTTTCTAACAGTGAATTTAGTACGAGTTATTGAAAAAACTAACAAGAAGCTAATAAATAAAACTAATTCTCTGGTCATTAACAAAACTTGCTTAAGAGAAGAAATCCTGCCAGCCTGCACTAATACCGTAATACCAGAGGCGGACACTTTAATTTACCGCCAGTTCGCTTGGGAAAAGAAAACCACGCTACAGCTTCTAACTGTATAAAATATTTTCCAGAGTTGCAGGACAATTTAAAAGAAAAAAGATTAAAAAAAATATTATTTCAAATTCTTTTTAAAAACAAAATTCTGTTATTTTATACTTGCCAGTTTTAATTTGTTGTTGGTTAGTATATAGGTTTTATTAGTGCTAAATGTACTAAGTTCTTAGTGACCGACTGTCTGGAGTTTTTTTGATAGCTAGTATAATAGTATAAATTTGTTGACATTAAGTTTTCTTTTCTCGTCATTATCTCATTTTCATTATCGCCTGTCCAATTGTCGCCCTCGAAGCTGTTTGGCTTGTATGGGCATTCACTATGAAATCTTTTTATCACTTCTTCCATCCTTTTGTTCATATGTTACGTGTGTGTACTCCCATGCGAATAAAGAATAAATAATAAATAATCATGGGTTTTGAAATTTTGAGTCTGACAACCAAACCCTGAACTTGAGCGATCATGGGTAGATCGGAATCTCCTTGAATAGCACTTTTCTTGGTCACCAAAGACCTCAGAAATGCAGCGACAATTCTGGCATCGATGTCTAGATACATGCTTTTTTAATTACAACTGTGACGGTATGAATATTGTGATATTTTTTTTATTTTTAGGAGTACCCTTTTTGACCACGTGTTATGTTGATAATGTTCTTTTGCTAGATTAGTGACTCAATGTGATTGCATATATTTTTTGGGATCTCGTTACTGTGATACTATTTTATATGAGTAAGGAATGTGTGAGCATATTTTTGTTTCGTGACAAGTAATATGGAATCTCGTCTAGCTGAGGTGTTCGTATGATTCAGTTAGTGTCTTTGGACGAGACAAGGTGTGATTAGTATAGAAATTCATAGTATCTCAAAACTGTTAATATATGTAGAACCGTTGAAGATGGAATATGATTAGTATAGAAATTCATAGTATCTCAAAACTGTTAATATATGTAGAACCGTTGAAGATGGATTGAAGCCGACGGTTTAAAATTCAAAACAAAGCGGGTGTAGGACGCCTCACTCGGGTAGCGAACGGGGCTATAAAAGGAGTGAGGTAGGAGAAGAGGAGCTCAGTGCGAGTCGGCTAGCGTGCCGAGAGGACATCGTGTTGTGTGCGGAATTTAGAACGCCGAGTCTGTGCAGAAATCTCGTGTTGGAGTTTTTCCAGGACAACACGGAAAATAGGAGGCGTGTTTGATAGCACAAGAGAAGAGTCAATCTCCCTACCGAAGAAACCTATTTCCACCGAGATAGAGTTTTATTTCGGAAGCCAGTATCTACAGGCTACAGCAAGAAATAACGCATCACCCCAAATAACACGCACACCAGGGAACGCGGACTGAAGACTTTCGATTTCTAATCTTCGGTCGTTTACAACAGTCGTACGGCTCAACGGAACTGCAACGGATCTCACCCTTTTTTTAAAACATCACATCAATCTCCCAACCGAAGAAACCTATTTCCACCGAGATAGAGTTTATTTCGGAAGCCAGTATCTACAGGCCACAGCAAGAAAGAACGCATCACCCCAAATAACACGCACACCAAGGAACGCGGACTGAAGACTTCCGATTTCTAATCTTCGCCGTCGCTTAGCCTTGGAAAACTCGCCACCCGCTGCGCAGTGGGCCTCACCATCTCCAAAATTTTCGGTGATGTACTCCGGGAAACTGTTAGAAACTATCTTATTTTCCGTAGAGTCATAGAAGTGAAATAACTGGGTAGATAGGTCGGGATAGGAGATATTTTGAGCACAAATACTATGTCGGGAAATTCCCCTGTGTAACTCTGTCTGAGCTACATATTTTGGTGTGGCAGTATAGGACCATATTTCGTGTAAACCGTGCTCTGCCGACTGTCCAATTGTATTAGACTAGATTTTTCTGTAATATAGTAACTATAGAATTTATCTCCATGTGTTGTCATTGTTCCTTTGCTAACTAGTTCGCTGTTCTGACATTTAGAACCGTAAATCAATGCGCCGTTTACCGCCACTCTGGCAAAAAGTCAACCTGACCAATTCCTAATTTATATCAGAAGATAGAAAATCGATGAGTTAAATCAATAAATTTATGACGAAAAATGGTATTTCAGATTTAAATTCGTGGCCAAGTAGAAATGATTAAAGATCTCAAAAAGAGGTAAATAATAGTGAGAATTAGGAAGTCTTAGACTTTATAACAAAACTATTCATAAACCAATTTATTCAGGTGTAGCTCCAACGTGATTGGTTGAGCCACTCCTGACCTCGTTATAACGCGCGCTAGGTAGTCGTGAACAATGAAGAATTTGGTTTCTTTGGAATTAGTTTAAGATTTATTCGCTTTACTGTGCCATTATTTTATCGAAGGACTTTATCTTTTGCGATAATCGTAATGATTTACAGTTGTACTGTACTAAGATAAGAGTTGTTAATACCAATAGACGATACAATCGTTAATTAAAGATGCTACGTCACCATCTTGCGTAAGGAAGCTAGACATCTTAGAGGTAGATGTTTTATAAGAAGTCGATGATAACTTATAGTCATGTCGTCCAAATGTTAAACTCTTTATTAATATGATTTTATTAGGTGATAGTACTTCTCATTATATTTGATAATGCTTAGTCAATATTCATTTGTCTAGTCTATTGACGAACTGGTATCAACTCAGGCGCTCGCGAGTAATTATCCTCTAGTTATTCTATCTTAAATAAACTTTCACTTATCATTATGTGACCAAAAGATTATATTATGATTCTATTTTGTTGTAATATACTATGTTGTCTATATCTTTGCATATAGACGAATTTAGTAGCCCGTTTCTTGTACATTGTAAACAAAGTGTTGAGGTAAGCTCATTTTAGCTGAGTTACCCCCTCGTTGTGTGCACTCGGACGTTGTGTGTGCTCAGTGGTGCTGGGTTGGGGTGACACGGTTTCGACTCGAATCAGGCAGAGCCAAATTTGGGCTTCCAAGAATAAACTCCACCGCAGTTCTGGGCATAACTCTTAATGAGTTCCTCTAACGGACTAATAACGGCGTAGGTGGAGTTCTTGGATAGTTCCAGGTTTTGGTTGCGTTGGGCGGTTAACAGCCGTTCAAATCGCACCCTCGAGGTAGAGGCTAATAACCTCTGCGCTCGAGTTAATTGTCAGCGGCTTATTGGGGGCTAGTACCCTCCAATGGTCGTGCTTTTGAGGCGTAACTGCCACCCCGTTCCTGTGTGGTTGTTAGCATCTCGGTGCGGTTAGTTCCCGTGCGATTTGCTGTCCGTTTTTGTGATTCTTGGCAGTGTATTAGGGCTAGGACCCCTAGTCTCTGCATCTGGTCTTCAGCATCTCGGTGCGGTTAGTTCCCGTGCCATTTGCTGTTCATCTCCGTGTTCTTGGCAGTGTATTAGGGCTAGAACCCCTAGTCTCTGTGGCAGGTCGTTGGCATCTTGGTGCGGTTAGTTCCCGTACCATTTGCTATACGTTTTTGTGATTTGGCAGTGTATTAGGGCTAGAACCCCTAGTCTCTGCGGCTGGTCGTTGGCATCTTGGTGCGGTTAGTTCCCGTACCATTTGCTTCGTTGTCGGCATCTCGGTGCTGTTAGTTCCCGTACCATTTGCTGTACGTTCTTGTGAGTCGGCGGTGTATTAGGGCTAGAACCCCTAGTCTCTGCGGTTCGTTGTCGACATCTCGGTGCGGTTTGTTCCCGTACCATTTGCTATCCGTTGTGATTTCGCGGTGTATTAGGGCTAGAACCCCTAGTCTCTGCGGCTGGTCGTGGCATCTCGGTGCGGTTAGTTCCCGTGCCATTTGCTATCCATTTTGTTTTTCGCAGCTGTGTATTAGGGCTCATACTGTGTGGTTTTTCGGCTGTTTGTACCCCTGGAATGTCAAACCTTTTTCCGCGAACTTTTGGATTAAGAAGAATAACCAATTGTGCGCCTTGTATGAAGAAACTTGTATTTGCCTGAAAATTTCCAGTATACTACGAAAACTTCATCGTGTTCATTACTCCTTTCTACAACGCAAGGGAATTTAGAGCCGGACCAAAGAGCGACTTTTTAGCCCTTGTGTTTAGGATCAGAACGAAAGTCTATACCAAGTCGGCACGCTACCCGTAAATATTTCAGCTTCGCGGCGGTGTTTCCGGTTACACAAGCAAAACGTAAATAATAATTAATTTGTATTTCGGCTTCCTCATTACAATTTCGTATAATTTGGCATCCTCATTACAATATCGTCAAAAAGATCTCTCTTAGTCACATCAAAAGTTCTTACCAATAGCATGGCTGGGAGAGACGAATATCCCTGCCACGAAGACAAAAAATATGCGGAGGGACGCTCCCATCTTCTCGACTTGTGACTTGTGACAAGACTGGTTTGCTTTGGAACTGCTTGAGGAACCTTTACCAGTTACAAGAAATTACAAGAAATAGTTTTACTGCCACAAGCGTCATATATGAAGTGGTCACCGATATGTTTGCCAATAGATTTCATCGGGCGAAAAGACAGAATGACTTCTGGAGCCAAGAAATTTATAAGATAAAGCCACTGATAGGCTTGAGAAAAGCAGCACGTGTTTGTTATATAAATATCTTAAATTTTATGTTACTTCGTAAAGGGCATTGTAAAATACTCATAATATTCAATTCAATTCAATACTCATAGTATTGGATTCCTAATCTTAGTTTTGGATTCCTAATCATGAACAAGTTTCAAGAAAACTTTAAAAGCACGTTGATAGCGTTGGCGCTTCTAACAACGAAGTCAAGACCATCGGGGAATATCTGAATGTCATCATTAATTATAGTATCATCTATTCTATCGGGTGTGGGCTCTCAAGCAGGAAAATTATTAGATGTTTTAAATTAGATGTTCTGTTTGTAAATTATTATCATCATTTTCCTCTACTTCTACTCTAATTTAATTTTTCACTTGAAAATAGTCGTAAATGAGAAGCATTGAGCGGTTAAGGCGTCCCAGCCTCAAATTTGTCCTGAGAGTTTATGTAAAGAGTGGAAAGTGTGAAGCTTCATGTAATTTCATATAAATTCTTCCTGTAACATTTTCGTCCCAACGCTTAGTTGCCTTAGTTTATCAATACAGAAGTTTACTTGGCAGTTCACATCCTGCATTCTGTTCACACACGTGCCTTGGAAGCGTGCTATTTCGGTAATATTCACGCTGCTTCTTATTTGTTCATAAATCTTTGTCTGAAATAGTCTTGCTAACATCTTGAACTGAAATATTTAGGTTATGAAATTCTTTACCAATATTTTGTATGGAAATGTTCCAATTTTTAGATAATTGTCAAAATTCTGTATTCATCTTACAGAAATGTACGTGTTGTCCTAAGACTCTGGATGAAACACTTGAGGAGCACACGAGTAGAAAATTCGCCTGATCCTAGGGGCTTACACTAACATAGAAAGTTAGCAGGGAAACTGTATAAATTCTGTTCTGTAACTGTATAGCACTGTACTGTACTGTACTGAAACTGTATGGCAGGGATACTGTATAAATTCGTTTGGTACGAATTCCAGAAGATAATGTCAACAATAGTTTATCCAGAAACGTTAATTATTTGGATGGGAAGCCAATTTTTTGTAACACATGCCAGTTCTCACGCGGTAATCACTGGACGAACTGGTCCTTGAAAAGCCCTTGAGAAGAGACACCAATTGTTCCCCGGTGGTGTAAATTAAGCAGGTGTGCAACCAAGCTTCGGTCATTGCTGGCCGAGAAGTTATCAAGATGGGAGCTTACGTGCACCTCTGCCTTTCATTTCTTGCCGTGATATCTAACTACAACGTCCAAGCCTTCGGTGAGACTCCTTGAGATGGTAGCTGGGATTTTTGTGATGAATGTATGTTGAAGGAGAAGTTGAATTAAGTGTCATGGCAATTAAATTTTTAACTCCTTCTACTTAGGATGCAGAATTTTTAAACACGATTAGGTTGGAAATTAGTGAGATTTTTTTGTGTACAGGGTGAGTCCGAAAATTGGTTTTAAATTGTATATTACGACATGTGCATTACGATTGCTCAATTTTTAGTCAAATGAAACGGGATTTTCAATTCACGTAATACATAATAATTCTCTTGCCTATTTGAACGATGGAACTGTTAACTGGGAAACAATATTAAACTTTTGAATGTTGTTCAAACATTCAAGCCGCCACTGCATCTTTCATAAATAAAACGGGAAAGTGCACGCCTCGACTCTGGCATTCGCTACTTAGAGGCACAATCGAAAAGACGACCTTTTCCTCGAATAGAAGACGACCTATTCTTCGAATAAAAGACAACCTATTCCTCAAATAAAAGGCGACCTATTCCTCGAATAAAAGGCGACATATTCTTCGAATAAAAGACGACCTATTCCTCGCATAAAAGACGAACTATTCCTCGAATAAAAGACTACCTATTCCTCGAATAAATGACGACCTATTCCTCGAATAAAAGACGAACTATTCCTCGAATAAAAGACGAACTATTCCACAAATAAAAAATTACCTCTTCCTCGAATAAAAAATGACCTCTTCCTCGAATAAAAGACGATCAATTCCTCAAATTAAAGACCACCAAAAATCGAAAAGAAGACCGGCAAATTGCGCCAACTTCTTCAACTTGAACTGACAACTCCTTTTGCAACTTGCGTGTGTTGCTTCCTTCGTGGGCTTATTTCATGCGGATATGCACAAATGTATAGTTCAAAAGAACAATAGAGGTTTTCACAGTCGATGCGCGAAAACTTGACTACAGGAAAATTACGTTGGACAGTAATGATAGTGTTCCGTTTTATTGCCATTCCCGTTCCTGACTTGAGTTATGGAATATATAATTGCAAGATTTTTTCCCTTTGAGAAGTTTTTGAGTCGAAAATACTTCGACTCAAAAAGGAAAAAAAGTACTTCGAGAATCAATAGGCACCATTGCATTTCGAATTACCGGACCTTGAATGACGTTCACAGAAAAGTTGTTACTTGCTAAGATGAACCTGAAACATCTCCATTCTTTGTATCTAAGCAAAATTAGTTTAGATTAATTCATGCAAACCAATTTGGATTGCAACTTTCTAAAAGTTGCATATACTTTTTGATCCTCATCGAGCTGTGACGAATGTGTCAGCTCTTTTTATTAAGCTCTACCTGAGGATAGGGTTACGTGACTAAGGTCGTGTATAGGATAAGTAAGACACAGCTGTGTAGATAACATATCTTGATATACGGGGTGATTATGCATGAGCTACGATACAGAGGTATAAGATATGGCGTCGACCGTAAAGTCGGAGAACTCAACCGACGCGTTACATCGCGGAGCACTTATCTACTACTGCCGGACCTCTTACAAAGGTTCCCAGCCCTTATATAGCCTTCGGCTTTCGCCCACAACTAAGGTCTTGACTGCGTGATCTATCACGTGATGTTTTCCAGATGCTGACTTATGTCTAGTACTTTTCATCAATCTCTATCAGGTCAAGTGAATATTACGTCCCAATTACATATGATCTAATCTTATAATATAATTATAATTACTATAATGAGACGCCACCTCCATGACATCTCCAGTCTGTCTGGAAGATCGTCCCGATCGTATGGACACAAAATCTAGAAAACATATTGTTCAAAACCTCCGATCAGAACCGTAACTCATACTTTAAGTATTCAGTAATGGAGGCTATAGCAGTAATATAAGGATATATAGTTCCTTCACTTGACAGTATGAAAAAATCGGAGTATGGCACTTTTAAAAGAAAATAACAAGTCTATCTCTAACGCAATTTGAAAGCAATCCCAACTGGGAATCCTGAAAACACCTTGTGGTATTTAATGCTACGTTTCTCCGTTCATTGGGTTCATGTCCTTGTGACACATAAGCTGATTAATCTGCCGACTCAGAGTCTGAGGCAAGCTCTCAGTGACACCGTGGACTCATAGCTAACTATGCCTGTTTTTAAACAAAGTTATGAATTATTAAATTCATACGCCGTCAACGCAGCTTAAAGTTGGTTATGACTTTAGATTCCTCCTATCTTGATCATTTATTCGCTTGCTCTCTAGAGAAAATTATTCCTACAATTTCCATCGTAAAATTTTCACACTGAATTCATCAGGTTACGACAATGCTATTGGAATCCATATCATCGAATATAGAAATAACGAGAGTATCACAAATCTTGAATTAAGATTATAACACAAAATAATAAGGATTATAGCGTTCACAGAGTAATATGGAAGAAATATAGATAATCGAATCTTCCCTCGAAACATTTTAAATTTGCAATGAAAATTATATCCACATACTAGTATTGATTCATTCCCTAACACCGAGTCACTTTAATCAGATACTTTGATTGTATATGTCAAGCAGATTTATTATCAGTGAACTTTCATTAAATCACAAAGAAAATTGCTTGTACAAAATTCTGTACGTTTCTCTAAATCAATAAGTTATAATGATATAAACGCATCATAAAAATTAATATTAGCATCGGTCTGTTTCGTTAATTTTATTACATTGCTAATGCAAATGCTAGCAAAATAGCAGACATTTTAACTTGACTGATCAATTAGCTATTGCTGATTTAATCTGGATGCTTGTTGATTTATAAGTTAATAGCGTGTTAATAACCACCTTTAATATGAAATGCAACTCAAATCTTAAAGTGCAAAGCATTAATCATCGTTTATCGCGTAAACGTTGCAACATTTGCTATAAAATCATTTACGGTTTAATACCGTAAAAATAAAACCGTTAAAAAAACATTGCGTTCAAATGATGTCAACATGTTAATTGCAAATGTGTGAAATATTTTATTTGAGCGGTATACACAGTAATTGTATCAAACCATTTGTCATTCGCAGTGCTTAATTCAAATACAATGTAACATTCGAGCAAACAACATATCTCATAAATATTCAAACATCGTTCGAATAAGTGGCAAAACATAAATGCATGCATACATGAGTAATTCGTTATTTTAACAGTATACTTGTCAAATTTTAGCTTCGGTTCGTCACACTTGAATGGTGTCGGTGACAAAATAATCACCTCTGTCTAATAATGTCACAATATATCTTGCATTAGCAAGTCTCATCAAGAATGAACTGCATGGACCGCATTATTGCTTAGTATTCGTTAAAGATCTCATTAAATCCCATCGCTGATCGCCGAATAATTTTGCTCACAAAGTGATTTTCGAACGGACTTTGTGCAAGCTCAGATGACATTGCTAGCATCATCATTGAAATCTATGAGCTTAAAGCAAAAAGATTTTCGGTGAATTGCGGTCAAATTCTTCAAATGAATTATAAGATCATTCGTCGGCATTAGTTCTAAGCAATATGAAATTATCTTTAGAAAATATCGCACGACATGATCAGCGTTAGAAAAGTTAATTTATAACATAGCACATTCATCATAATCACATATACATTTATATTAAACTCAAAATATTAACTTTTCCATATTAAAACGCACATAATTGTATTTTTCAAGAAAAGACACTTAATAGTAGTGCAATTATTGCAACGCAATACTAATAGCAATATAACTGTAAATACATTACATTCTCAGGAACATTAGAACTCAATACAAGGTATTGACATCTTTGAAAAGAATGAAGTTTGCTAAAATATTTCGCCTGCTCAGAGAGAAAAAAAACTTTACTGGCTTCGATGAATCGAGCGTCAGTATTTTTCGGACGCTAAACTCTTTGAAAAGCATCTGATCTATCAGTCTTTGACGGCTGTCTACTCATGACTGTTACAATAAGCAATTGATATAGTTTAATCTACTTTTAAAGATTAAATCTACCGTTTGAAATGATTTGTATATCTCAATTTATCAATTCATTAATTTTACAGTTAAAGTAATTGAGTAGATAATATACATTATCTTTATTTATAAAGTGGTAGAAAAATAAAGAGTAGAAACATGAAATATTGCATTCAAAATCTCAAAAGATATTTTTAATTCAGCATTGCAGTTTAACATGATATTGTTGCAAAAATACATAGGCGGAATTATTTATTTAGTGTTACCTAGACATTAGAATAACAGTGATACAAAAAATTTTCACTTCCTGAATCAATGTTCGTTACGTTTTCATTCTTTAATGTGGCATCAATTTCATCGGTACGTATACTCGACAATACTAGTCACAATTATTTGCTGCTTCGTGCAATCTCAATATTTTGTACGTTATTGAAATTATTGCAATTATTCGAATTATTTATAGTCTTAATGTGACTCATGCAGATACCGATTTTGCTTTAAGTCCGCAAAATCGTGTAAGACGTGAAATTTAATGTATAATGAAGCTTTACTTCATCTTTATTATACATTCATGAGAATTATATTTTATATATTGGGCGTTTAGGTGAGTCTTAGATACTCGATCTCTGAATTCTTGAAATTCAACAATATTTTAGCTCAGTTTATCTCGTATTGAATGGTAAAGGTTCAACGGTTGAAGGACAGCAATTATTCAACTATCGTGACGAAATGACATATTAATCAAATCTCAAGCCAAGAAGATAATAGGAAGTCATGTAATTAATAATTAAGATGAATCGCTTTTTAGACGTCAAATGTGAAATAGAAATAACTCGATTGTACTTCATAACTCAGTTACGCATTTGGTTACATATTGTAGCGTCGATGAGCATATAAATATGGACATAATGGCTGAATATAATACGGGCTCATATAATCGGTAAAATTACCCTGTTGGAACTCTTATACTAGACGTTACTACAGTTCAGATCAATAATACGTCTAGTTCATCATTATAGCTCCGGCATTCATCAATGTACGCTTTGTTAATGCATATATACGTCAATTAATGCACTTTTTCGGATACGCACGCATTTGTCAATAGATACATTCGTCAATGTACATATTGTCGATTAATGCAGGTACCCGTCGATACGCATAACTTCCATGCATTTATTGAGTCAATGCCATTGAACCAATCGTTCAAAGATGCCATTGCTTTTTTCCACAGCCTTTACGTGAAGGTTCACCTACTGCGCGACGTACTTTTAAACACTATTCTTTAGGATAAAGTCGTACATGCGTAATATAATTAGATATCTGTCTACGACATCTTTAATATTCAAAGCGAAATTCAATTTAAATAATACGGGTTCATATTGTTCAGGATTGTTATTAAAATTCTACCTCCCGATTCGCTTATCTTTATGCTTCAATGGAACATTCCTTCAATCAGCATTATTAGCGCATTCTCTCATTTATGGAAAAAATGCACTATTGTGCTCGCCATGTCCGTCTGTTTGTCTGTCCGTCCGTCTGTCCGTCCGTCCGTGACCTCAAGTTTTCGTCGACGAGAAAATGCGTTCTCTGTCACTCACTGCAGTGAGTACTGAGTTATATTTTTTATTTATTCTACGGGTTCGGATTTTGTCAGAGTCTTGAAACTCGTTTAGGTTCACAGCACATTGTAAAACTTGAAGATTCGTTTAAGAGACCTCACAAAAGACTTATATCATTAATTGACATGGTTAAAATATTACAGAATTCGTGAATACTATGCTACATCCGCCATAATCAATTCGATAAACTGCTATTGCGGTCAACTGACAAAATTGTAGAATTATACCTTACTTACGAATCCATGACTTAGCTTAGAATTTTCAAACCATCCAAACCACGTAAGTCAACCCAGGATGCCTTTTCTGTGGCACGAGCATTTTTCAGTCGCTGTATTCGATTTCCGCTGACTTATATACTGAGTGAAATGAATTTATATGAAAACGGCGTAAATATGATATCGCATTACCAATTCACTTGTGACACATCAACAAAATGAACATGTGCAACGTTCATTGACAAGCTATATTTATGAGCAATAATACTCTCTTTTAATTACAGCTGTTCGTTCATTAGTAGGAGGTTCATTAATGAGAACGGCGTTAGAGTTAGGAGTGTCTAATTTCAGAGTGTAACCTTACAGGATCCTTCTTCTGTACCTTCTGAGTCTAAACGTACAGGATTATTCGGCTCATATTACAACGAGTCAATTGCATTTTTTCTCTAGAACTTTAATGTTCTTCATCGGTACATAACTGAATTACATCGGCAGGAAACGTTCTCTCGGTGAGCGTGACCAATGCCCATCGCGGTACACGCGTTGCTGGTCGTCGCACCTCGGTACACATGAGTCCAATCCACTTAATAAAGTTAGCTACTGACTTGCAACGCTCGTCATGTGTATTAGAACATGAACGTGGCTACGTCTTAAAATACAACATCGTACAACAAAAATAGATTCAAGTTTATTGAGCGTTTAATTTTTAGCGAAATTACTAGTTGAATGGCCATTTGCTGCATTAAATATGCGGGAATAGTTTTAAACCTCCCGAGGCTCGTATAATATTTTACGCGTCACAAGCTATATTTCCTGTGCATTTATAAACAGTATTATTAATAAATCGGATATGAATTCATAATTAGATTACTCAACTTTTAGTCTGGCGATCTTAGTATAGATGCCGTGACAGTTGCTGTTTTTTTTTTTTTTGCCGTCTCTTGTTTTTCAGGCCTACACTCAGGCCCACATCAGGCCTACACTTCAGAGCCGACATCACTATGTTATGTTATGTTATGTTATTGACGTTTTCACGTGCACATCGGTTACCGTCGCTGTAGCTGTTGAAGTGTGGCTCTACGTGGTGTGAAGTTTTAGCTTTTCTTGTTGATTCCTTTGCTGATTGCCATCGACAGTCGCTGCCACATCGCTGCCACCTTCTCACGACACCGCTGACTTGTAGAACGCTCGTAGGCGCCCTCAGCGGATGCCGGATTTTTTCGCTCGGTGGTCGTTCGATAGTGGCTCGTAGTTTCCCTCAGCTCTGCATGTTCGTTCTGGATTCCAAAGAACGCAAAAAAATTGCGTGGACCCTTCAAATTGCTTTGCGTCAGTCTTAGGCTGAAATAAGAAAGTCTTGACATTGCAGGTTAAAACTAAGACGCACCAGTCAAAACTTGAATATTCTCTCAGTTTTCGGCTGCTTAAATTAGTAGATGAAGGTCCTCTTGGTCTCTTCTTCAGACGTTTAAGTTAGTTTATCGTCAGAGAAACACTCCGTTGAAAGAGAAACACTCCGCACGAAAGTCACTATGCGACAGGGTTGCTATAAACACAAACACTTCAAAAGTCTTTCACTTCACCATCGTATTCAACGTTTCACAATTAAAGTAAAGCAATCGAGTTTCACTTATAAGAAATCACGGTTGTTATCACATGGTTAGGGTGCCACTTGTCAACTCTTTCTTATTTAGCTCTACCTGAGGATCAGGTTAAGTGACCAAGGTCGTCAACGATAAGTAAGACAAAGCTTTCAAGATAACATATCTTGAAATACATACGGGGTGGTTATATACGAGTTACGAGAGATGGGTATTAGGTACGGTGTCGACCGTAAGGTCGGAGAACTGAACCGACGCGTTACATCGCAGAGCGCTTATCAACTAACTACTGCTGGAGCTCTTACAAAGGTTCCCAGCCCTTATATAGCCTTCGGCTTTCGCCCACAACTAAGGTCTTGACCGCGTGATCTATCACGTGATGTCTTCCAGATGCTGACTCATGCCTAGTACTTTTCATCAATCTCTATCAGGTGAAGTGAATATTACGTCTCAATTACATTTGATCATATAATATAATTATAATTAGACGCCAGATTGACACCGGACAAGTGCGGCAGATTTGCCTGGTACCTCCCTGGCACTTATACCGTATCGCGTGATGTTGATGCAGCTTTCGGTGGTTGCCGTCTTGAACTTTTACATCAATTCCTATCAGTCGTCACGTTGCTTCATAACATAACATTTCCAATAAAATATTGGTACGGGATTGAAGTCGTAGTGTCAGTATCTTGGACGGAAACTTGAGAAAGAAACTTGATCCTTTTTGTCTTTTTTATACTATGTTGTGAGTAAATCATGTATCGATAATTGAAAGACTTCGATAGACTAAATCTAAATTAAAGTTCAAAATAGTCCGTTGCTAGCTGCTAGCATCCAAAAAAATTAATCCTAAAACTCATATTATTCAATGATCACAATCAGACATTCCTGACCTGCGGTACCTCAAAGCCTACATCAGCGATGACCCCGACGGCCCCTACCACGAGTTCCTGGACTACTCCCCCGACCTGAGGGACCAGGGCCTCGATAACTCCATCAAACGCGTCTGCCTGACTGGAATGTGAGCAACCTATTCACGCGCGGCTTCGTTAAACTCTTTAAAAATATCATGTGCAATACATAAACGCCGGAAATATACCATTGATTTACAGCGGATGATCCGTATATTTTTGGAATTGGCTCGCATCCCCAGCTCCTCAATTAACTCACCTTCGACCGATTGAATCGATTGATTCCACCTTACTTTCCAGACCGAGCTCATAAGTAATAGTGCACAGCTATCATTTCATTAGGAGTGATGCTCGCTTGTAATGTTTTCGGTAATACTCTTGCCTTTTGTCATTTCAACAAGTGAAAGAAATCTGCTTACAATTCGTACTTATAATTAGGACGCATGAGGCTTGTATGATTGATGAATGTAAGAAAGAATGCTAAAAGATTATAAATTTTGCTGATTTAAAATTTAAACATTCCTGCTTTCAGATGGTTCTTATACTCAGATTACAACTACAGCGAGGAGTCCACTGAGTTATGGGGACCGGTTCGAGTCAACGGTTGCCTAGACTTCGAACTCACATTATCTGTGAGCAAACAACGAATCCGACTTAGCATTAATACCACGAGTGAAATGATCTTTGATAAATGCATGACTTGAAATTATCCAATATTAATTCTTCAACAATTGCAATACTATCACCTTGCAGACCTCGTCTCTGCGGTACGCGGGCAGCCCCTACCACCTGGACGACTCCTACTACAACCTCTACGAGGGCATCAACTACTGCGGGCGGGAATTCAGGGGCAACACCAACGCCGACTCGTTGCTGGAGTTCGACTTGAGGGTGTCTTCTGTGATCATCTGTGGACAGTCGCCGTGGACTTTCTTCACGTACGTTGAACCAATTGGGATGATATTTCAGCACTAGAAGGATTTCACAGATTTGCAATAGAATCACGTGGTTTAAAAATGAAATTTAGACTTGCACCGTATCGAGAAACGTTGATTCCAAGAGTCAAAACACAATTTTATAGCCGTGCTGTTATCGGCTGATGCCTTATTGCCATCTCGCTGCAAGCAAAACCATCATTCAAATATCAATAAAGTGAGGCAATATACTCATACAGTGTTGCAATTCTTGATCAATAAATTAACAAGAAAACCAGCCAATTAAACCAGTTAACAGAACCTGGGCAATCGCCTTCGATCAATCGCTCTGTCGCGGCGCGTCCGTGCAATGCTTCCATGCTACCGATAATAAGCTCATAATTCACTGTCTATCAGCAACAATTAAAAGCCTAAAATCTGATTTAACTATACCATTTATGAAAGTTTCTGCATGCAATGAACCTCTGCATAATTCCGAAACTTTGAACCGCTCATTAAGCTTCGATAAACACGCAGGTGAGAAATTTCCGCAGAAACTTCTTGGCTCCATAAAATAATACTCAATTCGACTATATAACAAGTGAAAAAAATCCCGTACGGCATTTAAAATGTCTTCTTTTTTTCTACACTTGGTGAAAAGGTGCTGAACGCGGGAAATAAATAATCAATAGATTCTCGAATACCTCAGCAGTAAACCAGGCGTTTTCACAGAAGGTTGTAAGTTAACTGGGCGTTACTGGCAAACGAAACTGAATAATTAGTGATGGTCGATTATATAATTTAGTAAATAATGCCCTTTATTTAAATGCCCTTTATTTATTTTTAAATAATGCTTTAATTTATTACAGTAGCGTGATTTTTTAGTTTTACTAAGGCTACGGTAGTGACAAATTCAGCAGAGTATAAACGCAAGCAGTTTTCATCCATATACGGACAGATGAATCTGTACTACTCACACAAAGATGCGTACAACTTCTGGTCACATGGGAAAATTGGTACGAAAAGCAGCATAGTTTTTACTCGACGAACGATGAAGTTTTATTTGGTTGGCAGTGGCCTGCAGTTCACCGGAGAGGCTGTATGCTTGTATCCTGCCAATATTGCTACCGGCAACAACATTTCCCTTCATTGGAACGGCCTTCCGACGGTGAGTAGATCTATCCGTTGTGTGTAGCAGTGAAAGCGATGAATCTATCCGCAGACAAAAAAGAGGTCAGATATAATTTCATTTATTAATTGGATATTATTTCTTTCTGGGAAATATTTAGCGTAGATGAATACTACAATAGTATTTCTTAAAGGTATTAAAGACTTTCATTTGTGCATTTTAGTTATGGATAAACTTTATACGTTTTAACGTAATCCCATGCAGGAATTTATCTCATTCACCTTTTCAATTCAAGTGTAGTAACACAAGTTCACCCAAACTCCAGAATGAAACATTTCTTCTGTTCAATCGTTGACGTCCGTTTAGGCTTGTGGAGTGAGGTGCATATAGAACGATAATTTCATAAGATTTAAATTAAAAAATTTAAATTTACAGTAACAGATTCCTTTCCTAATTGAACATGAATCCTGGACGTTACCGTGGTAGATGCCACTCACCTGTGTTTTGTATTAAATCTTGGAATATCTCGGTACTGCAGATGGAGCTACTGGGCTTGCCGGACAACTCGATCAGGTCGGTGGCCAAGGGCTGCCTCACCGACAACGTCTACCCGAACAACCACCTTCAAGTGGAGCTTGGAGACGCAGTGGAGCTTGGAGACGCAGTGGAGCTTAGGGACGCAGTGAAGCTTGGAGACGCAGTGGAGCTTGAAGATGCAGTGGAGCTTGAAAATGCAGTGAAGCTTGGAGACGCCGTGGAGATTGGAGACGCAGTGGAGCACTGAAATGCAGTGGAATATGGACCTGCAGTGGTGCACGTTTAACAAGTGGTAGTCGTCACTTTCAACCCACTAAATCGTTCAACAGTTATAGACGTATGTTCGAAATGATCTCACAGAATTTTGCGCTTAGCTTATGGTGTAACCACAACTTCAGTCTCAATATTCACTACTGCAAATTATACCGTTACAATGCAAAGGTGTCAAGAAATCTTTGGACAATATAATATTAATATATTATTAATACTTTCGAGTGACGACAGCTTCCTCCATGCATTATTCGTCCAGGTGTAGCTCGGTCCCGTGAGCCAAGTGAATGAAACAAATGCTTCTTGCGTCTCGTCAATGGAAATTTCTGGCAACGTGAATACCAACACTGGACTAAGTCCCGGTTAAAAACCAATATTAAAAGGCTTAAGGTGAAACCAGAGGACAAGCTTGAGACCTAATTCAAGACTATCGCCGACACTCGTTTTACATCAACGGCACACACGATACAAACCTAGATTTTGCTTATTGTCTAAGGTCACGATTAACTCATTCGAATGCAGAAATAAAATAGATACAAAATCATTTATTAATACCAAACTGTATTATTACTAGGCTGACTCAACAAAATCAAATGGTGGTTCAATCAATGGTTCTTTTCGTGAATGATGCGAATTTGCATGAACACGGAAAAAAACTCGCATGACATTTTCATGCTGTGCTTCTATAGCGATCAGATCCTAGTGTCTGCACTGGGCTTGGTATAAGATGTAGCAATAGTAATATCTTGATCTTTGCATATCCCTGATGACGGGTTTGATCAAAACTTGAAGAAATTTGCATGAAATGGGCATATAAAAGAGCCCGATAATCCTGTGGATTTTCGGGGGTCTTTATTATTATAAGGCCCAAATACAATAATAAAGTCAAGATAATTTGTGTAAAATATGGAGCCTTGATTCAAGGATCTTTCAAAAAAAATCAAAATATAACTGAGTAACTATCAGCATCCTCCATCGGTACAAGACAATCCCAGAAGGAAGTCCTTCTATTCAACCATACGAGATATCGTGCATGCAAGGCGTTCTTGATAGGTTGTCCTATTTGTTATCATATGAGAATTCCAAAATGGTTGTCCGACCAGTAAAATTTCCAGAAAATGTTACAATGAAAGTATAAATAAGAATAAGTCATTTTTGTGAGGCGATTGTATATGTATCGGTGGATCGTCGACTGTAAGCAACATATTCCTGCACCCACTGATGCAACCACCAAATCAGGCGCTGCGAGAAGAACCGGCGTTAACCAGCAGCACCTGTTTACTCGACGATATCAGCAAACATCAGATTCTTATACCTCAGCAGACATATGATATAAGTTTAAATTTGCGTTCGAACAGTTAAGAACTGTGTCGTTCTCACGCATGTTGAGACATTTACTATTTGGAGAAGATCGTATCGACAGAATATTTTTTATCCTAATTTTTCAGTTATCTCTGGTTCCTCTGCTCATTTCTTGTTGGCTGAGAGATTGGTTCTTCTAAAAGGTCCTTGTTCATTGTTATGATATTTTAGGTTGCAAATTCTTTACTACTTGCATCTAGACCACGAAGATTAAGCGTTACTAGGTCTGACGTGTGTATAAAACTTTGGTAGCCGCAAGGTTAGCTGCTTGATCACGAGTGATTCACGACTGACCTACCGCTAACGGAACTTCTGTTTTACTATTTTGACTCCGACATCACGGTAAGTCGAAGTGATAAAATTCATACAATGTTTCATAGTGTGAAATTGGTGAATAAAATATTATTTTTTTCTTGTTAAGGGATTTATTATGTGTTCTGTTTATTGGATCACACACTTGATTTTTTGAAAGTCCCAGCTCTAGGTGGAAGTTCCATAAAATCTTTTGTTAGTTATCCTGTCCCATTCTGGGAATTCTGTTATTTTCCTACCTTCATGCGTACGATCTGATTCTTTTATTGTTTGCCGTTTATCTTCAAATATATTCACTTCAGCTATGCCATTTACGTTTTAAAATCCCGCCTTGCCTAAAACCTATCTTCATAACCAATAGGGAAGCGTTGTACAAATGGTCATTGGTGGACGGTACGAGGAGACCATACCGAACTTTTCAGGTGGTGCAACTTGTCATTGTAGATCGTAGGTTGGTTCGTCACAGATGTCATCGATACAAGAAAAACTCTGATGTTACCACTGAAAAGAAAATCGGATCAATGTATAAGTACTGTCGCAATTAAATTGTTCGAAACAAATTTTAGGTGGGAATTGATGCGATGTTTCCGGAGGAATACATTTTTACGTCCAAAAGTAATACTTTGCCTTAGGCAACAAAGCTTGGCACATATTATCATTGGTATCCAGTTAAAATTCTACCATGTAAATGCCTGTGAGTGCAGCAACCTCGGAAATTTTTCACAGGTAATATTAAGTATAGTAAGTTTACTAACATTTTATGTCCTCTCTAATAGGTTATATGCCAACAGCAGTCCGATGCATAATAACTTTTGAAAATTATAGATCTCCTTCTCGTGAGTTCTTGTAGGGAACAAAACTTATATCGCTTAATCATCAAGAAATTGAATTTTCTTAACTCACTACGTTCTATGTTATTAACTCCTATCACTCATTCACTTATATCTATGCCAGAATTGTGTATTATTTAGATCGACAGAAACAGAAAACAATAGCTCACACCTGGGATCTCTCCCATGTCAATCTTTGCAGTGCCGGCACCCTGTGGGGCCGTATTATCAAAACTTCGTAAGTACGCAACATCAACTTGAGAGTGGCGTAAGTGCTGATATGATGACGTAACACTAGAGGTGGTATTATCAAAAAATTTGCGCGGGAAGATACGTAACGTAACTGTACGCCTGCTCGGAGATGTCGTAAGTGGAGTTCCGCGCCAGTTTAGAGTGTCTGCTGTTTTGGCTTGTCGTGTTAACCTCATATCGTATTAACATCTTATCGTGTTAGCCTATTACGCGTTTACCTCTTAGTACCTTAACAGACCTCCCACCTGCGCAATTATAGGTCCTTAATGCAGTTATCAAGTCATCCTTTAGTCACTAGGAGGCACAAGCCGCAACGGTCCATGTGAGCTTTTTCCGCCTTTTTCTATCACTTCTGGTAGCAACATCAATTAAGCGGCACCTCCATAGCTTTCATTGAGCATCTTATGATAAGGCAGCCAGGGATTTTTTTGCCTAGTATATGAGAACAGTAATATAAACTTAAGTGTCATACCTGTAGTGATTCGCACTAAGAAAACCAAAACCCTCTTCCTAAATACCAACTAATTTTTCTCAATACTTTTCATTGATGAATAAGAAACGAGTCAGTGGACACTTTAGCTTAGGATCTTTCGGACTTGACAGGTTAGAAGTGATTGACCTGATTTTCCTTGCCCTTCCGCCTGATTCTCTCCTGCCACTTCTTGCGAAAAACCGCCCTCTCTAATGAGGTGGAATCTTTCTTTACAAAAACTGACTTGTAATCAGCGGATTCTCCAAGTTTTCTCGCTGTTTTCCGCATGCTCCAAACCTGAGCAGAATCCTTTACCGTCGCCAAAAGAGGTCTGAAGGTGTTGGCGGCATCATCCTTCGAGCGTAGCCTCTTGCACGATGTAACATAAATCGATGTGTTGAGTACCTTGCTGCAACAGTCTACAACAAAGGCCGAGTCATCCATCACTCGGTCCTTCGCATCAGATGCGATACTTTCGGGAATCGTAAACAAATCCAGGTTGGCCTTCCTACGTTCTCTATCAGGCTACGTTCTCTCTATCGTTCTCTATCTTTTGGTTCGCTTATGTTGGTTTGGATGACGGGCAATGGTTTTGGTTCACGGATGAGGATTTTGGTTCACGAATGTTGGTTTTGGATGACTGGCAATGGTTTTAATTCGTGGATGTTGATTTTGGTTGACGGATGTTGATTTTGATTCACGGATGTGGATTTCGGTTGACGAGTAATGGTTCTGATTGCAGAGGCCTGCAGTTCACAGGAATCGCCGTGTGCGTGCCTGCGTTTACCTACACCGGCATGCTTGTACATCGTGGTGGTTTTACTGCAATCAGGAACTAGTAGTGTGTGCTGGCAAATCCTACTAGTGCTGGCGCATGCTAAGTGCTAGCGCGCGTCATATAGTAGAGCTAGTGAGGCATCACTTGGCTGAAATCAAAAATGTATCACTACTAAGTTCTGTTCGTCGCCTAGGCGCCATGTAGGAATGATTGCGATTATTGATGCGTGGGGCCGAGAGGTGACAGTTTCGCCAGTATTCCACAGCTATCAACATGAATAATATATCTTTACCTGAATAATATAGGCTTAATTATTAACTTTTTATCATGCTAATGTATCATTCATTAAGAAATTTGGCATTCAGCATTTATTTCGTTCGGCCTTCATTGCTGAGTGATGATGGGAGCGCGTGAAGTCAAACGCTAAACGTACACTTCTCATTTGCAGTGAGAAAACAAAACTTTTTCGCGCCCAGCCCAAATACGGGGGGAGGGCGGCGGTGAGAAGAAACACCTCATGTATTTTATGATGATCAATACTAGATGTGCTCACGGATACATTGGATGAGTATGAGTGTGTAGGAGAGTGACAAGCTGACCGTGAGATGTCCAGTAAGTAACTTCTCACTTCTGTCCAGTGAGTAAGGAAATATTACTTTATATTCCAAGATATCATGTATTCTGCGCAGGTCTAGCCTGTTGAACGCCACAATAACACAATTTCGAGCTAAACCTTCTGCAAAATGTATTTTCACAAGTGGAATTGTGCGATTAGTGAAGGATTCTAATCTGGAGTCACTCGGTACTTCTACAGCTAGCGTTGCATTCCTCGTCTGCCACGATGAGCCTTTTCCTTTAACAAAAAAAATGCTTCTCAATTCCTTTATTAATTCCTTAAAGGCATCTCGATTCCGACAACGTAAACAGGGGCGGCCGCCCCACGAGGAGGAGCAAGAAGTTCTCCCCCAATGAACGCCCCACTCCCACCGCGACCTAAACAGGACCGATATGGCTTTGTAGCTGAAGTGGGAAATTATAAAGAGATCGGATCATTTTTCACTTTTCGGCCTACGATAAAGAAAGTAAATGTATTTATTTTTGCCGGAAAAAAGTTTACAACTGACCATGTTAGTTAGCAATATCCGTAATAATACCTGAAAACTTCCACATCAGTGAGGCTAAACCTACAAGTTTTTCCATCATTGTTATCCTCTTGATAATGTCTAGTTGACGTTTATTAGCTGAAGTCGAATTAGACAAGATCTTTATTTTTTTCGAGAGGTTTGTTCATGGCCTCCAGGAACGGAAAATCCCACAGGATTCGTACAAATAGTCGGATTCTATGGTAAGTGAAAGAATAAAATCATAAAACATTTAATGCAAGAAGCACAGCAGGAGTGCGTCAACTGCCGAGAAGATAAATAATAACTGGGAGATGGTAACTAAACGATAACAACTGGGAGGTGATAACTAAACGATAATTGGAATGTTGGTTAATAGTAATGACGAACGCCAGGTTAAGAGGTTAAGGTATGTGGAGTAAATCACACGATAATGTTAACCGTAAACTATTATACGGTTAGACGCGCTACATTACAGGCGCTTGAATACGATAACTGCGGAATAAAATGGTCTCCATTGCACTGTGTTACTTGGTCACTAACTAGGGCAAAACATAATTAAATTATTTGCAAATAAATATCAAGAAAAAACCTTAGTAACAAATCAAGGACTTATTCTGGATTCAAACAAATACAGTATTTGGATTACACAACTGGCACGTGATCAGAGTTCGTTATCAAGCAACGTATATTGCATTAATTCTATAATTTATATTACACGTCTAAACCTTGTATTCTTTGGCTGGGCATGCCTTGCGTGACACTCAGAGAAATGGGGGGAACATTGTCCAAATATCGATGCCCTTTTGTTGGTAAAATAACCCAGCGCTCTTTCTGAGTGATACAATCGCGTTCTATCGTCACTTTTCTTCCTAAGAAAATGTCAGGAATTCGCAATTTTCATGCCTGCTCTCTGATAAATATATATAATATATTAGTATTTATAGGACATTATCATCTGTAATTTACTGGAATTTAAATCATCCTGAACCAGTTTAGTCCGGCAAGAGGGCGTATCACTGCTACATCCGGGCTCTGCTCGTGATGTGGGTACGAAAGTGTGTCATTTTTTTGGACAATGAGCCACTCATTTGTGTGTGAGGTATCGTGTGGCAGACGGCACAGCAAATGAATGCATATGAAACAGTAAACAATATAAGGAATGTGTAGGGAAATAAATTATATGGAATGCATGAACATCAACAGTCGACGGGTAAAAAATATAATCTATTGTTCTAAAAACATCACGAGTGTTTTAATAAGTATATACCTGGAATAGATTATAGTTTACATCCACATGTACCTGCAGAACAAAGACTAGCAACTCAAAGGCCTTAAACCAGCAGCATTTCTCTTACATTCATTCGAACAATGAATGAATTTCAATAATTAAACTCACGAATGCGTTTAAAAGACTGAGCATTCGATGTATGATATATTCATCAGTCATATCTGGGCGATTTACCTCGTTTTCGTAGAGGACGCATCAGCGATGCGTGCAGAAAGTGTTACATTATGATGACAAAGTAACCCAGCGATCTTTCTGATTGATACAATCGCGTTCCAGAGTCACTTTTCTTCCTAAGAAAATGTCAGGAATTCGCAATTTTCATGCCCGCTCTCTGATAAATATCTATAAAATATTAGTATTGATAGGACATTATCATGTATGATTTGTTAGAATTTAAATTGTATCTGTGAGCTATTTGGGACACTCGCGACCGCTGTACGGTTGGCAGCACAAAGCATATTGCCTAACAAAACAATAACTATAGTAATGCCTTTAATGTAGAAATGCTTTATTCGGCCTCTTTACATGTTGGAAATAATTACATTTATCACTCATAAAGCTCGTAAAATAAACTTCAAACCAAACACACACTCACAAAGCTTAACTGTACAGTTATTTTTTATTCCATCACTTAGTGAAGCATGGTCATCTAATGGACACGAGCGAGGCAGCGCAGTTTGTATAAGCCCATTAGGGAAGGGGGAAGTTTTAAAGCCCGACCTATAGACTCGGCAACTACATGACCCCGATATTAACATGTTACACTTTACAATTGCTCACAACCTCGCCTCAAATCTTGTATTCCATTAAAGTTTAGCGCGCCCAACACGTGGAGGAGCGCTATACTGATAAAAATGTCTGATCGACTGATCGTGATAACAGCATCGGCATTATTGAATATTGATCCAGCGATGGTGTAGGTACCTATTGTGTACGTAATAACGCCAGCTTGTGTACGTACTAGTACCAGCTTGTGTACGTAATAGTACTAGCTTGTGTACGTACTAGCACTAGCTTGTGTACGTACTAGCACAGAGCACTAGCTTGTGCTCAGTACTACTGCACGTAGTAGCAATTACTACAAGTCTACCAACAGAAGCTTATGTACAACTTTGGAACATGTACACAAACTCGAGGGACTGGCAATAACAGTTAAAAGTTTAATTCGCGTGTTTGACTGCGGGGACCTGAAGACTTCCTTCACATCCTGCGAGTGATACGGGCACGATGTGGAGGCTGGGAAGGAAGGGCGTTCGATAGGCAGGGCAGTTTAGTTAAGAAGGGCGTTCAGTTCAGAAGGGCGTTGAAAGATGAAAGACGTCTCCACAAGACGACGAAGGCAATTAATTTGTCTGCAGGTACGGGGGAAAAGGTTCGTCCTTTACAGTACAAGTAAAAAAGATTTGTTATATTGAATATAAATTAAGATGCAGTGTAGCACACGAGTGATAGAAAGAAGGAGTCAAGCAGAAATGGGTTCAACTCATGAGCACAGACGGGGTCTAAACTGCCGTGGGTTAAACTCATCACAAACGCAGGCTCAGCAGTGCATCATCACCCGATGGTGATGGCTCTTCTTGACTTCTTATAGAGCTTAAATATAGAGGCGGAGCTTGCCATGTATACTGTATAGTCAGCATCTACAGAACATACAGACGACGCTATCATAATGCAGGTGGCACAAGATGGCGTCACCATCATGCAGGTGGCACAAGATGGCGTCATCATCATGCAGATGGCTGCAGGTGGCACAAGATGGCGTCACCATCATGCAGGTGGCACAAGATGGCGCCATCATCATGCAGATGGCTGCAGGTGGCACAAGATGGCGTCCCCATCCTCCCCCATCTGGCGGCACATGTACGCCACGGCGGGTCTGTTGCCGAGCCCGAACACGTAGAGCGCGTACTTCCTGCGGGGGGAGGGCGGGGTGAGGGGCGGGGTGAGGTGTTGTGAAGAACCTGCTTAAGATGAGGTTGCCGGAGACAGTTAACTCTTGTACTTTGAGAATCCCGTCATCCCGAATTCATATAGCCTGAAGTGTCACATGTCATCATGAATCCTGTTGTACCGATTCTCGTAATCGTGAATACCGTAATCTAAATGTAATTCCCGAACTCGGGCCACGTTTCACATTTAAATCAAGTCAACTGATGGCAGGCTCGTTCAGAACCTCATTAGGCATCCTCTCTAAAATATAAAAAATATCCTAATTTCTTATTCATGGTAAATCCGGACATGAATGAAGCGAAAATTAAACAATTTCCGTTTTTTAATCCAATGTTTTTAAGTAACGAATACCTCACGATTCCCCAGAAAAGAAAATTTAGATCCAAGCAACATCCTCACATGGACAGACATAACATCAATGTTACATGTATCCCCAACATCCCCACATATAAAGACATAACATCAATGTTACATGTATCCACAACATCCCCACATATAAAGATATACGGTAACATCAATGTTGCATGTATCCCAACACCCCCCAGCCCCAGGTCCCCGCACCTGTGGATGTTGTCGGCGAGCGTGAGCATCTCCTGCGGGACGTCGCTCCCGCCGTCGCTGCGTCGGTGGTCGGGCAGCAGCTGTCGGGGCGAATACATCCAAAATTAATGGTTCGAGTAATGGGCCCATTGACGGTTTAATTTAGGGTTTTATTGAGATTTTAATTAATGAATCCATTGATGGTTTGATTGAGGGTTATATTGATGGTTTGATTGCTGGTTCGATTAACGGATCAATTGATGGTTTGATTAATGATGGGATTTATGGTTAGATTAAAAGGTGAGCTCAGAGAGTTCACCACATGTGCAGACACACATGTCGTAGCGCATTGTTGCCCTCACCACTGCAGCAGCCGTGCAGCACATACACACCTGTGGTGGCAGAGCAGCGCTCTGCACAGCAGCGTGGAGCAGCAGTGCAGCACGTACACACCTGTGGTGGCAGGGCAGCGGTCTGCACAGCAGCGTGGAGCAGCAGTGCAGCACGTACACACCTGTGGTGGCAGGGCAGCGGTCTGCACAGCAGCGTGCAGCAGCAGTGCAGCACGTACACACCTGTGGTGGCAGGGCAGCGGTCTGCACAGCAGCGTGCAGCAGTAGTGCAGCACGGCTGTGGTAGTGTTCAGACGCCAAATATTCCACAGCCTCCCAGACGCAGCCCCCGCTCAGCAGCCCCAGCACCGCTCCTTCCTGCAGGCGGAGAAACAGAAGGAGCGATGAGAGGAGTGGCATGTCGGAGACTTCACTGACTCGCCATAATCATTATGCTTTACTTGACACCCTGAACAAATCAGGTCCGAAACTTTCCACATCATACTCCACTCCCCATCCCCACCTCATGACCTCTCTCCCCACCTTGCGTCACTTCCCACCTCATGACCCCCTCCCCACCTCATGACCCCACTCCCCACCTCATGACCCCCCTGCCAACCTTGTCCCCCGACCGGTGCAGGTGGCGCGCCCACTTCTCAATGACTGTCCGCTGCTGGTGGTTGTGCCGCCCAGAAATGACGTCCTCCTGCGGTGACCGCCCAGGCGTGGACACGAGGTCGGAGGACACAGCGGACGAACCGACGGCCGCAGTGATGGACGAAGAGCTCGCTGGAGGGATGGACAGGTGACTAGGAGTCACGGAGGACGGCGTGGACAGCGCTGCATCAGCAGCAAGTGACGGCGGCCCGTCCTCAGTGATGGCCATGCAAGGGGAGCATCTGGCCACCCAGACGCTGTCCGTCCAGCGGCCACAGGCCTGCAGGTAGCGGCAGGCCTCCCCGCCCCTCCCCACCAGGCACAGCAGCTCCACTCCTGCAGAATGGGGGACAATTAATTACATATTGAATTACGTTTATTCTAATGTCTATTATAATAGTAAATATATTACAAAGTATTTTACTTTCGAAAATTATTCAATTCTTATTCACGTTTAATACGAATCAAAATACAATTGTATCATGTATAGTTCTTGAGATAATTTTTTTACATCTTCTGCTGCATTGTTCATCTGCGCTGCCGGCATGCCTCACCCTCATCCAGCATGCCTCACCCTCATCCAGCATGCCTCACCCTCATCCAGCATGCCTCACCCTCATCCAGCATGCCTCACCCTCATCCCCCATGCCTCACCCTCATCCCCCATGCCTCACCCTCATCCACGTTGCCGGCAGCGATGAGGTTGGTCGCGACCAGCTTGATGGTGCTGCTGCTCTGCGCTGAATGCGCCGTCGCCGCAACCAGACACGCGCGCAGACAACTGCAGTAATACCTGCGGGGGCAGCGTGTTATTATTATTAATGCAGCGGGGGCAACATGTACACATGCACGGGTAACAATTGTTAGTACTGATGACACTGAGTGAGATCACTAGGAACACATGTCTTGGAATGGTACGTTATGGTAAGTACCTCTTGGGCATGAACCATTAAATATCTTGGTGTCTCAATTTATCAAAATACCTCGCGTTTATTCGTCTTAGAACCTGCGTACCATGAACCAACCATTGCCACTACAGTGCCCTAAATACACCTGGTCTCTGTGATCTTTTGTCGTGAACTCCTTCGCCCTACGTACCCCGATGTCCAAGCTCTCCAGGACTCCATGAAACTTCCCGTGCCACCTGCCCGCTGCTCCCGCACCTTCCGTACCCGTACCCGGGCCCTCCATACCCCCCCCCGTACCGGGTCGTCCTCCATACCCCCCGTGCCCGATACCAGATGCCGACCGTACCCCGAGCCAGTACTCCGTGTACCTCGTACCCAGGATCGGTGTACTCCATATCGAGCAGGAGGCGCACGGCGCGGTCTCGCTGGCCCAGCACCGTCAGGTTGCGGCACAACCGTGACATGTGGGGGCCTCCTCTGCCCTCCTGCAGCAGCAGCCGCTCCTCTTGCACCGCCTGCACACCTACAAACTCTTACTGCCTGCATCGCCTGCACTCACAATCTGCATCTAAGTACGTCACTCACTACCTGCAGCGCCTGCACTACATTCCGTAATATAAAGATTCCTGGGCAATGTCGCAGGAAAACTTAAATAAATCCATAAAAAACGTGCCAATCGCGACACCAATGCCCAAACGGGGCATTATGTACTCCCTCACATATACATAGACACGGCCTCCAGAGCTTATGTATAGACAGGGCTCAACATGTATATGTACAGACATGATATAACATGAACATGTAAATTCAATATATAACTCCTAATTAATGCACATGGTCACGTCACTGGCCTTGTAGTGGCCGGAGTCACAGTAGAGGTCGTACGCGGTGTCCAGGGGCCGCAGGTCGCCCCTCACGTTGGTGGTGCCGATGCGCCGCAGCGTCCTAGCGCCCTTAGGGTTCTCTTCTGTGGCGCCTCTAGGGCCTTCTTGTGTTGTGAGCCCGCCGCCGTTTTGTATGAGGTTAGAAGAGTCATCTTGTTTGGAGTTGGCAACGCCGTTGACTTGCGAGTTTCTGGCACTAATATGTTGCTTTATTTCGGGGGCACCAGATGGTTTTGGTCTGATGACGCCATCTTGTTTAGCAGAATCTTCTATGGTGACAAGTACTGCTGAGTCATCGCTGTCCGTTTTAACTGAGGTAAGACTGAAATTACTGCTACAGCTGTTGCTATTGCTGCTGTTATTGCTGTTGCTGCTGTTATTGCTGATGTTTTGAGTCTCAGCAAAAGAGATGAGGTCAGCGCTGCTGCGGCCACCATCATCGGCATCCACGACCACATCACCACCATCAGCTTGCCGCAAGTCTGTAACGTTATCAGACACGTCAACTCCATCAACACCATCCTCATCAACACCATCCTCATCAACACCATCCTCATCACACCACCATTATTATATGCAGACGATGCAGGCCTATGAGCTAGACGTGGACAGCTCAGAGACAAAGGCCCAGGAAAGATTTATAAAGATGAACAAATGAGCCAGTACCAGAAGATGAATATTATAATAAAAGGTTCATTTGTACGTTTTGCATGTATCATTCCGAAAGAACAAGACAAATCAGAGTGTATAATGATAGTTTTCTTGCGAGGGAAAGGCAGAGCAATACTGAGAGGCTGCGTGAAACTTGTATTTTACAGAGCTGTGACAATCTACAGTGGCCACAACAGACCTTGTGTGGCCATGAGGGTGAGATGATGGACAGCGACGGACCAGAAACGCAGCTCGGAGCGGTCCCCAAAGAGGACAGCGGTCAGGAGGGCGCGGTGGCCAACGCTGTCGCAGGCCTCCAGGAACTCGAGGACCGCCGGAGGAATCCTCCGCAGCCACTGCCGCACCACTGCACACCGTATTATGGCTCATTACTTATCTAACTTATATACTTATATATTGCATTGATTAATAAATAATTAGGATTGTAATTTAATGTTAATTGAATACAATGAGGCCTCATGGTCATGAGGGAGGCATTTCACGAATGTACGTAGAATGTAATACACTGGGGTATAACACAAATTATAAATAATTAATGATGATTTATTATTATAGCAAAGCACGGGTGTGAGTTCACCCTTGAGCTGTTGCTGGCTGAAGCCGTCCTCCTGGGTGAAGCTGAGGGAGTAGCGCTCCCGCCACGGCTGGTGGGTGAGCAGCGCCCGCAGGTTCAGGGATGCCTCTCCCGACAGAAGGTGCGGCGACCCCACGGGCTCTGGGGGAGTAGGGGGCGTGAGTGGGGGGCGTGAGAATGGGGCGCGACAGGAAGCGTGAGTTGAGGCTCAAGTGTCTTGGAGTTTCGGAGTGGGGTGAGGAGAGTGGGATCAGAAGTGGTAGTTATATTAGGAGATAAATATTAAACACTTTCACAAGAAGAATTAATTATTCAAAATGTAAGTAAATAGTGCAGCCGAAGGCCTTACTTCATGCGTACAGCAGTGCTGCATCACCCTCACACAGCAACCCACCTTCAGTGCAGCAGTGCAGCAAGGGTGTGCAGCAGTGCTGCAGTGCAGCGTCCATCACCCTAATGCAGCCGTCCACAGTGGCCAGAAGAGGGCGGTCAGAGGCCGCCCAGTCACCGTCCACCACACGAAGGCCTCCGTCCTCCTTAAGCCGCCCTATGCGGACCACCTGAAGAAAAGAACAAAGCACAATTGCAGCAAAATGCACATGTTCTAACTCGCAAAACTTATAACTGAAAACATTCTTTTCATCTCCAAATCAGAGCACATAGGGGCGATAATCACTGATAGGTCTTAACTTGAAATAAATACTATTATCATTGACAAATTTTAGTTGTATAATTTCAATGGTATTCTAATACGCAGCGTAAGACTGACGTCCTTCATGTCCCAGACGTCGGCGCCGTCGTGGAATATGACGAGGAGCTTGAGGTTGTCGCGCCCCGGGGCAAACCTGATGCGCCGCACCGGCCCCCGACCTGTGTTGACGTGGCCCGACGACCTGATGGAGGGAGGGTTGTGAGGGATGCGTGTTGTGAGGGATGTGCTGTGAGGGATGAGTGTTGTGAGGGATGTGTGTTGTGAGGGATGAGTGTTGTGAGGGATGTGTGTTATATAAACCTGATGCACCGCACCGGCCCCCGACCTGTGTTGACGTGGCCCGACAACCTGACGGAGGAGGGTTGTGAAGGATGCATGTTGTGAGGGATGCATGTTGGTGGAGACAGTTATTTGAGACAAAATTGTCGTGAGATCAGGTTCTTTAACCCATGAGCAGATGGTTGTTGGCGGGAGAGCTGTTATGCTAGCAGGTCCGTTCATAGAGAACGGTTATTTGAGGAGATAACGGTTATTAGAGCGCTAGTAGTTATCGGAGGGAGGTGGTTATTGGAAGAAAGATGGTTATTGAAGAGAGATGTTTTTTTGAGGTGTTTGTGATTGGTAACCTCAAACTACACTTGAAGACTTTGAAGACATATGAGACTATGTTACGTCTCGGCTGAGGTTTAAGTCAACCAGCACCATGACACACTTGACTCACCGGCTGTTCAGGTCCCAGAGGCAGAGGTTGGAGTCAGCGTCAGCCAGGACCATGACTCACTTGACTCACCGGCTGTTCAGGTCCCAGAGGCAGAGGTTGGAGTCAGCGTCAGCCAGGACCATGACTCACTTGACTCACCGGCTGTTCAGGTCCCAGAGGCAGAGGTTGGAGTCAGCGTCAGCCAGGACCATGACTCACTTGACTCACCGGCTGTTCAGGTCCCAGAGGCAGAGGTTGGAGTCAGCGTCAGCCAGGACCATGACTCACTTGACTCACCGGCTGTTCAGGTCCCAGAGGCTGAGGTTGGAGTCAGCGTCAGCCAGGACCATGAGGTGGGACTTGCAGGCGATGCTGGTGACCCGCTGGAGGCTGGCGTCAGGAGGCACCCGCACGCCGTCCTTGATGACGTTGCCCTCCACCGACAGGTGGTACAGGGAGCCCTCCACGTCACTCAGCATGAACGTCTCCTTCACTACGCGCTCTACACCACCTGCAGGGGGGAGGGGTGGTGAGAGGTGTGATGAGAGGGGTGTTGAGAGGGGTGGTGAGAGGGGTGGTGAGAGGAGTGGTGAGAGGAGTGGTGAGAGGGGTGGTGAGAGGTGTGATGAGAGGGGTGGTGAGAGAGGGATGGTGAGAGGAGTGGTGAAAGGGGTGGTTAGAGGAGTGGTGAAAGGGGTGGTTAGAGGAGTGGTGAGAGGAGTGGTGAGAGGGGTGGTGAGAGGAGTGGTGAAAGGGGTGGTTAGAGGAGTGGTGAAAGGGGTGGTTAGAGGAGTGGTGAGAGG
>NW_025935638.1:21017-22468 GCF_000764305.2 Hyalella azteca | reverse complement strand
GGTGGTGAGAGGGGTGATGAGAGGGGTGGTGAGAGAGGGGTGGAGAGAGGGGTGGTGAGAGAGGGGTGGTGAGAGGAGTGGTGTGAGGGGTGGTGAGATGGGGGGTGATGAGAGAAGGGTGGTTCATTGAAGTCAACCGTCACCTCACTGCGGTCAGCACTCACTGAGGTCAGCCATTGAAGCAGAGGAGGTCAGCAGGCTGGTGTTGAGATCAGCCGCTGACGGGAATGTCGCTGAGGTCTTCATGGCTGACAGGTGCGCTGTGCTGGTGGCAGTGCTGTTGTCAGCATCAGAACTAGTCCTTGCAGAAGCAGTGCTGTCAGCAACAGCAGTGTCAGCACTGTCGCCTCGACTATTGACCGCGTCAGCACCAGTAGGGTCAGATAATCTGACGTCAGTGCCAACAGCTGATGTCAGGCTGTCACTCTGCGGACAGTTCATAGCGTTTATTTTAAGATCAGATAAAGCAGCTACCATATAAGCCTGCAATCTACGAGCCTTCATTTGTTCAAATTATTGGGGAAGTGAATAGTGATAATAAACATTCAGAATCCACTTGACTGTAAAGTATGTACATTTAGAGGTAATTTTTTCAAGTCCTGAATATAGGACTGTCAGATGCAAGTCAAATTTCTTACTTTAAGTACATTATGATAATCAGGAAACAAGCATGCAAAACAATATCGTCATGGAATATAATACAAAAATTGATAATATATAACAACATAGATTTAAATATTATAAACCCAAGACGAAATCCTTCTTAAAATCAACGCCACTTGCCTCGCCCTCACTCAGCCCCTAGCCCAAACTGATACACCATCATTGTGCTCGCGATGCGATACTCATATTGTCGAGGCCTGTAGTACATATGTACAATATGTACATATGTACAATATGTACATATGTACAATATGTAGCACAGGCCTCTATTTTCTATTATCAAGCAGCTTTCTGCCTCCACATCGACCCTCACTCTCCGTTCATCCCATCTCTCGCTCTAAAAATAACTCTCTTCCTCCTGACGCGGCAGGGGGGCCCAACCCTCACCCTACCCTCACATTAAGGCTCTTCCTCCTCCTCCTCCTAGCGTGGCAGGGGGGCCTAACCCTCACCCTACCCTCACATTAACCCTTTAGCGGGCAAACATTGAAATATCCAGAAATTAAAATTTCAGTAACCATTTCAAGAAAGTAAGAAGTATTATACAATATATTTATTTCTATGAATTTTTGCAAATTTTGCCTATTGAAGGTTTAAATCGCACTTGAAGAATTCAATAAATGCGATCAGTACACAAAATTTTTCTTTATAATTAAAATTCAGTTTATGCAAATGAAAAATTAGAAACATAAAAATTTAATTTAATTAAATTTAATCAAGTTGCCAAAATAAATAAATATATATATTGATACTTCCACCTTTTGAAGAAAATGCGGAAAGAGCGTCAG
>NW_025935638.1:0-20340 GCF_000764305.2 Hyalella azteca | reverse complement strand
AGTCACTGCCTGCAACAGGAGGGAGTCACTGCCTGCAACAGGAGGGAGTCACTGCCTGCAACAGGAGGGAGTCACTGTCTGCAACAGGAGGATGATATCGCCAACAGGCAGTAGGTACCTTTTTCAGGTGCTGCCTTGAACTCAAAATTGGTATTATTTGCACGAACTTAGAAGGCCACTCACTCGCGCATGCCACTCACTCGAGTCATGCCACTCACTAGTCATCCCACTCACTTGAGGCAAGCTCCACTCACTTGAGGCAAGCTCCACCCACTCGAGACAAGCCCCCACTCACTTGAGGTATGACACTCGCACAGCCACTATGGGGCTCTCCTGAGTGGCAGCAGCGCGCAGCTGAGTGGCATGACCGCCGCAGAAGTCTATATGGAAGAGCTCGTTGCGCACCAGACCTGGGGCATGACTGGGGTGAGGGATGGGTGAGGGATGAAGGGGGAATAGTGTTGGGTCACAAGTGAGTTCTTGATGCGTATTGACAATATTTAAATGTTATGAAGGCTGGTGATAGTATCTCGAAGAGTCACTAGCTCCAAATAAAAGCCAATAATGTCATTCCATTAACTTTTCCCATTGATAAGTGCAGGTATAGTAAATTATTATAGACAATTCCTTAATTGCAATACCATAAACCTATGGACTCATTTAGAAAAAGCCATTGTAGCCTCACATTGTTATTCTTCATGTAAAATTTGCCCTCACGCTTGATGAGAATGGCAGAGAACGGTACTAGAGATTTTATAACAATCAGGAACGACTCTCTTAAGCAATTGGTGGATATTTTATAACGGTGATGTGAATATAAACAGTATCTTACTCGTGCATATCGTAGATGAATGAATGCTAAGGCCCGCATTGTAAAAGGCACGCACCTTGAGCGCTGGTCAGCGGCTGGTGGCCGAACGACAGCACCGAGTCCAGTGACGTCCATTCGATCCCCCTGTGGGGGCAGGGGAAAAATTAACGACCTCCGGAGGTGTAGGGGCAGAGTTAGTTACCCTTGAAGAAGGGTTAGTGACCCTAGGAGCAGGCTTAGTAGCACCAGAGGCAGGGTTAGTGACCCCTGTGGAAGCAGGACAGCGTCTAAAATCACTTGAACGACTATCATTCAGTCACACGGGCGCTAAAGCGCCTGTCCTACAGTCACTAGAGCGCCCGTCCTACGGTCACTAGAGCGCCCGTCCTACGGTCACTAGAGCGCCCGTCCTACGGTCACTAGAGCGCCCGTCCTACGGTCACAAGAGGGAACTCGTACCTGACGGCGCAGGTGTGGACGTCCATGTGGCGCAGCAGGCGGCCCGTGGCGACGTCCACCAGCAGGACGGCCCCCGCGGTGGTGCCCACGGCGAGGCGGGGGGCATAGCGGTGCAGGTTGCGGGTGGTGAGAGGAGGGCACATGCGCACCACGTGGGGGGGCGAGCTCAGGGGGGGCACCACCCCCGTCATCAGCACCCCCAACTGTAAGCACGTCAAGGTTAGCTCTAATTAAAAGCATGATTGAAATGAAAAAGCATGAATGAAAAGCAAATTAAAAGCATGAAAAGTAAACGTTCAGCAACAATGATAACCTAACAAAATCTGCACAAAGAATAACAAAATATTTTCTTGATCTATAGAGGAATTAAATCATTAAAAATATTTTGCAGAGAAAAGACATACAAAATTATTAATAATATTTGAAATGTGAACCTTGGCATCGGAAGACAACTTGTCGGTAATGGACAAGTCCGGCATGGACAGCGGCACAGTGGATGGAGGGACGATGGACGGAGGGACAGTGGACGGAGAAGAAGAGTCTCTTGCGTGGTCTTGTTTTGTGGTCTTTGCTGAAAAATGTTCTTCATCCAAGACCATAGACTGACCGTTCTTCGTATTCTTTACATCTAACCTATTAGAGCTACTACATCCCCCATCCCTGAGGACACTTGGGCCCCTATGGGGAACAGACCCGCTACTCCTCCCTCCTTCACCGGGTGCAGGACCTCCCAGGCAATCCCATTCAGTAGGATCAGTTTGTCCCCCACCATCATCCCCACATGACCCTTCCTGCCCCCCGGGGTGGGGATATAACAAAGAGACGAGGTCCTCGCAGGAGTCGTCGGCGGGGGGGACGGGGACGGGCAGCACTTCTTCGAACACCACTCGGCCGTCGCATAGAAGAATTCCTGCCGGAAACACAATTTTCTCAAACAAACAATAGGTTCCGGTTACCTAATGGTAAATGAACCATTCAAACTACAATAAATATAACTCAGTACTCACTGCAGTGAGTGACAAGAGAGCGCATTTTCTCGTCGACACAAACGTGAAGTCAAGGACGGACGGACGGACGGACGGACAGAGACGGACAGACAGACGGACGGACATGACAAGCACAATAGCGCCTTTTTCCCATAAATGAGGAAATGTGCTAAAAAGCAAATACATTACAGAATAACTTTTCATCCTAATGTTTTTTTTGTATGGCCTGCTATCTCGAACTCTTAACATTGTCTTGGGACTCCCGCCTTGAGGCACTCCCGTTATATATGAGGGCAAAGAGCAGCAAAAAGAATGTCTCAGAATGTTCCCACTCACGGAGTGAGCATCATGGAGTGAGGGGACAACATTTGGCATCTGAGGTGATAATGAAAGTTCAGGCTTCAATATGCACGCCACTAAGTACCACCGCGCTACATGAAAACATGAAACCCAACACTTATTTTATTAAACTGCAATAACATAAAATCTTATAATTCAAGTAAAATCTTATGTGAATTACTAAAAATTTACCGTAAATTCTGAAAAATGGGAAAACGTACATAAATGAAGTATAATCTAGCACTGACCGATCTTGTTGTGCAGGACGGGCTCCACGGAGAATCCCAGCACAGAGTTGCTCTTGCTCAGACGCAGCCCCTCAGACTGGCAGCGTCGGTCGTACACCAGCTCTGCGCCACCTGCAGGTGGTGTGGCTGAGTTCAGCTTAGTGGACATGCAGCACAAATACATGATGCGTAATTGCTATTTGGTCAACAGCTCACTCGTTGCTTTAGGTGCAGGTTTACAACACAACACAGCTCAACACAAGACAACACACTACAACACAACACAAGACAGCACAACACAAGACAGCACAACACAAGACAGCACAACACAGCACAACACAGCAGGTACCGTGTGTGGTGGGGACGTGAGGGCGGCGGGCATGGAGGGCGGTAGCGCCGCTGTCGTGCAGCGTGAAGATCGCGTCGCCCCGCCAGCAGGGAGACATCTGAAGGGGTGACAGGCTTTACACTTGTGTCATCAGGTTAAATTAATTGAAGTTCTTCTACATATACGTCAAACCTCTGGGAGGTTTTGAGTGTTATGATTCTTTTCTCACTTTGAATTGCTCAATATGGTTACACATGTTAAACATCATGTGTTAAACATGCTTCTTTCATCTGGGGGTTTGCATTTTGGGTTTGATGCACTATATTTTTTCACGTTTAACTCTATTTGTTCTACACAATATTTGTGAACGTGAACGGGCATGCTATCATGAGTCACTATATAACAAATGTACGACTAATTATCTATTTATTATCATTCATTTCAACTGTCAACACGCGCTCAGACAGCAAGTTCCAGCCATTCATGATAGATGTAATTATTAAATTGTTAATCGAGTGCCTGATGTGCTCAATGTTCTTTGATTCATCATAATTGAAAGGAAAAGAATCTATGACATTGCAAGTAACTCAAAGATTACAGAATTAACTGGCCTTGAATTGATGTAGCAATATAAATTTATTTCAGTTTATAAATGTTAACTTTAATTGCAAATCTTGCAAATCATTTGAATAAGAAGCAACTGTATAAGTATAGCATCAATCAACTAGTAGATTATCTGAACCTAGGAACTCTATGGATGCAAGTTAAATTAAACTGCAGATCATCAGAAGAAAGGACCTGGCAAAATGCTAGATAAATCAAACAGCCAAGGACCTGCACAAAGGGCGCGGGGCTCCTGTCGAGGGCGATGACGGCGATGGTGGCGTGGATGAGGAGGTCGAGCACCAGCAGCTCCCTGGGGTAGAGCAGCAGCAACCCGTCCACCCAACCCTGGTGGTAGGCCAGCTGCAGACAACCTCCCTCCTCCGTCCTGCAACATCATGTATTATAGCAACCAACATAACTGAACACAAACACCCACACTTCACAAGAATGCAATTACAATTGAACACAAACGCCCTCCACTTCACAAGAATGCAATTACAATTGAACACAAACGCCCTCCACTTCACAAGAATACAATTACAATTGAATAACAACGCCCTCCACTTCACAAGAATACAATTATTTACAATTGAACACAAACGCCCTCCACTTCACATGAATACAATTACAATTGAACACAAACGCCCTCCACTGCACATGAATACAAATAGAATATAGATATATAAATTCGTTAATATACACAATATTATATCATTTAGTAAAACTCCTGTAGACATTAGCTAGGAATATTAACGAAATTATTAATATTTGAGGTCAGGAAAATGAGTTGATTTACAGCAACTACACAAACAATGTTTAAATAAGATACCATGTTAAGCAACTAATATAATGGTTTAATAATATAAAAAATACTTCACGATCAATAGTAACATTTCTATAAGCTGCCAAAAGGTTGAAGCATCGCACCTGTTTTTGTTGTCACCCACGACGAGCTCCCTCATGCGGCGGGTGATGGTGCGGTTGCCAGCACCCAGTGAGGGAGGCGTGCCCTGAGGAGTCTCCCCTCCTCCCCCAGCAGCGGCCAGGTAAAACTTGGTGCCATTGGATGACGGGCATTTTGATGGGTGGAGGTCATCCACGAACACCACGCAGTTCTCACTCAGAACTGCCGCACACAAGCAAGGTTCTCTACCCAATATCATGATGAAGGGATTTCCTTAGCGGTGGCTAACTCCTACTCGGAAATTCCCCAGTCCAGCAATATTTAGATCGCAGAAAATTATATCTATTTGATACCTTACTTTTTTTGTGCTTTAGAAACCATAGATATTGAAATTCGGAAGAATTAAAGATTGAAATCATCAGCCTTGACACTGTCTGTCACACAATTAAAAAGAAAACATGGAGGTTTTTCAATTTATCTGAGTAAATAAATGATAACTTAAACTGCAGTTCATCTATTGACTGCCATAGACAAAATTGACAGAAAAAAATATTAAAAAAAATATTAAAAATATTAAAAAGAATAAAAGAAGATAATAAATTGACAGCCATAGACAAAATTGAATGGTTGATATTTAGAAAATAAGTTATTTTATTTCAACACATACTGCAAGACAATAAGGCAATTTTCTGTCCATGGATGAAAGAGTTGTATAAAAAAAAAACTTTAAATTAAAGAGTTTGAAACATAGATGCTTCAGCTTAGTTGCATGGAGCTTGTGTGTATGTTTGTGCTTAGCTGCACAAACATACAGGGAAGAGAATAGTCCAGGCACTTCATAACAGGAAATTGGCACTTATAACATAAAATGCAAGGCATGTTGCAGTGATTAAAAGGCTTGCAATAAACGAAAAGCTAGTGGTAATGCAACTTTATTGCAATCCAACTTTATTGCAATGGGAGATGAGACGAGCAAGATAAAAATATAATTCGCCATCTCTCTAGCGCCCATTTGGACAAAAAATAAATATTTGATGAATTATCAGTAAAAAGATCATCATACAGGCCATCTTGTTGTCATGGAAGGGGTCGAGGCAGAGGCTGGTGAGGGTGTGGGTGTAGGTCTTGGTCCAGAGTTTGGTGTGGTGCCTAGCGTCCCACAACACCACCTTGTGGGGAGGGTACAGCACCAGCAGCAGGTGTTCCCTGCCCTCACAACTTCCTGTCAGCCAGCACAGCTCAGCCACTGCACTCCTGCCAGACCCAGCAGGAGCTGCCAGCACTGACCCATTGCCAGCTGTCACATCCCATATCCGAACCTGGCCTGCAACAACACATTACATTCTCACTTGTTCCTTAGCATCAAATCATGAAAATTATATTAATCTCACATTATTAAATCCTAACTAATCTCACAGGATTTAAGAACTTGGTGCCAGGTTACAGAAAATAAAGTGCATTGCTATTTCTATTTGAACAGTTTCCAACATGCTTGCTGGTCCGGCCCCAAAATAAGTCAGCTTGACTTATTTTGATGCCCCAAAATAATAAGTAGAGGCTCCAAAATAAGTCAGTTACATTGAGTGAATTTCAAGTTGTTGGTCAAAATGTTTATTGGCAACCCCATAGAGCAGTTGCAACATTAAATTAAACACTAAAGTACTCAGAATATATGTAGTACAGAAAATTTAAATACTTGTATGCTAAGATGGCATGCTTAGTTAGGAAAAGCCATGCAAATAATAATTAATCAAAGGATTGAATCTGTTTTCACTTTAACTTTTTTTCAACCTAACCAAGAACATTACTGCAAACAACCAATTATCAACACACTCTTCAGAACTTGTGAACACGTATTTATAACATCACTTCAGCAATTTTATGTAAATTTAAGATTGCTATAAAATTTTTTATTTTCACCATTTGAGATAAAAAATTTTTATGATAGCAAAAAATATTTACTTTGCCGTCTGAAATCAGCAACTGATAAATTCATCAGGAATAAAGGATAAAATATAAAAATGGTACCTGCAGCATCTGCAGATGCAAGGAGGAGAGTGTACGAGGCACTGAGCTGGTGGTAGTGCTCCGTGTTCCGCCAACACACCTTGAAATAAATTGCAGATGTTAAATTGTTATACTTATTATAATAATATTCTAAATAACACTGTAAAAAACATTTTTTTAAATAAAAACCCTAATAAGTTATGCTTTTTATGATAATAATAATTGGTACCATTAATGCATGTGATTATGTAAACATACCTATTTAAACTCACACTTAACATTGCCATAATAATGCAATCATACCTCATAATTTGGTGCAGGAGCAATACCTGTAGCATGTCTAGTAGGTAATCCAGCAAGTAATAAGCATGGTATTGTAACATTCTGTTTATCAATAAAATAGTTTTCATAACTACAGATGTGAAAACTGTATTTTCACCCTTTAATGGCACCCTTTACTGTACTGTGACTGTATTGTCACCCTTTATTGTACTGTTACTGTACTGTCACCCTTTACTGTATTGTTACTGTATTGTCACCCTTTATTGTACTGTTACTGTACTGTCACCCTTTATTGTACTGTTACTGTACTGTCACCCTTTAATGACACCCTTTACTGTTCTATCATTTTTACCCTTTAATATCAATTTAGTACTCATAAGATTCTGTTCATTTATATATCTACATTCATTAAGGATCTTAAATAAAAGCATATATTAAACCAGAATAATAATATTTCAGTCAGCAGCAAATGGCAAAGAAATTAAAAAGAGCAACAAATAAGCTCTTTCCTTCAATGGTACAAGCAGCTTACCTTAGTGACGTGTGATGTGTGGCCATTGAGGGCCTGTACCACCTGTAGTGTGTGGGGATCAACCACCACCACCGTACACTGGCAGCCGTAAGCCAGGTATCCTTGCCAGCCCCTGTACACAAGCAAATTCTCATCACGCATCAAGTGTTGAATTTGGTAGAGCTATGGAATATTTAAATATTTGAATTTGTATAAATCAATCATTGGTAATGGAATTTATATCTAAAGGATGAGTAAATACATTTACCATAACTAAAAAAATGGTTAGTTATTTTTATAGAACCATCAAATGGTAAGGATGGGCGGGGTAAATTGGCACATTTGTCCCACAGCAGCAAAACTAATCAAAATATTGCAGAGCTAAAAATAGTGGCAAAAAGTTCAACATTTTCACTATTTATGTAGCATAAAGCAAGTTAAGAATTCATACATTTGGTACCACTGAAAAATCCCTGAAAAAAAACGTAAAAAGAGAAATTTTTGAGAAGTACATCTGCTAAGATCTGTAGCAAAAAAAAATAATCACCATATTAAAAATTTTACTAACACAACAGTTGCACACAGGTGTTAGCTTGAAAGCGTGATTGACAAAATTTGTGATCTGCTTCCGAAAAAAATGGCAGCCATTTCTGCAAGATGAGGTAATAAGGGACACCTTCCCAGGATAATAAGAGACACACCTAAAAATGCATTTACAGTAGTAGTACCTTGATCAAGAAAGGCACCAGTAAAGGAAAAAATCAACTAACAACAAAAATTTTCTATTGCATTTACAATATTCAGCAAAAAAATTCACTCAATGAAAAGTTAATGCATCATTGGTCATCACAAAATTGTGCATAGAATGTCATAGATAAAATTGTGCACTGGGCAACATAGAATGAAAAGTAATTAAACTGAACTATAATTTCTTTCTCAAAAAAATATGTTAGTTCTTACCAAAATATTCCTTTCTGTTGCACACATGATTTTTACAATATTTTTTTTTTTTTTTTGTTATAGTGAATTCACCTGACCCAATTAAAATAGTGCAAAATTACAAGCAGTCCTGTAAGCTTACAAATACAGAAGAAATGCTATATGGTTGCTGATGTGAAGCTTGCAGTGGACAAGGTTGTTGTCAAGGCTCAATGGCATGTCCATGGATATGTTAATATCACATCAATAATATGGTAATGTATGGATAAGATAATATCATATCAATAAAGTAACAACAAGTTCAAATCACAGAAATGCCATTTTTTCTACATCTTTATCATCTACAAAGAATGAGGACAACTTCAGAGTACTGTTAGTAATGGATGAGTATACTCTGTATGCTTTAAACATTTCAAAGTTAAGTTTTACGTATTTCAAGTGTCCCAAATTACCCAGTTCCTAGGGGTAATTAAAGACGCTTTTCATTGGCGTCTCGCCAGTTACAAATAGCATATGGAATTTTTCCAAGATGCCATACAATAGCCCTTGCAAAGGCCTTTAAAATGAGCATAAACTTGTTTGTGAAATGTTGTAAGATAAGAAGTTCTTAATGAAAAATGCTGTTTGATGCTAATGAACCTCAGACTAATCCATAAACAAGACTTGGAAAATCTTTCTTTACACCAAAATATATACCGAAATGCATAAAAAATACAAATCATCAAGTTTTTCTCAATCAGAAAATCACAACTGCAAAATATGCTGTTGCAAAAAAATCTTTTTTCTGACATGGTTCAGTATAGGTACCACACTTAATTGAAATTTCCTCAATTCAAAATGTTGTTGATGTTCTCATAGTTGCAGTCATAGCAATAAAACTATAAGGTGTCTATAAAAATAATATATTTTCAAATGCTGAATTTCTTCTAAAGTAAATATAAATATTCTATATTTGTACTGTAAAATTGAAAACTATTATGTTTAGCTTGGCAAATAATTTCTAAGCTTAAAAATTTACTAAAGCACACATTTTTCTACAACCAGCCAAAGTTGTAAATTTTACAAGTCCAAAAATTTAGTCATATCTTTGAGTAGATATTTACAACACAAATTCTAAAAAACTACTGTCAAAGGGGGGTAATATGGGACTTTTTTTTGTTTTTTGTTGATAACTTCTTACTTCTTATTTCATAAATGAGTTTGCGCTCATTTTGAAGGTCTTTGTGAGGGCTATTGTATGGCATCTCAAAAAAATTTCATACTCTATATTCAAGGTGCAAAAAGCAACCAAAAACCATCCTCTCCTCAAATTACCTCTTGTAATGGGGTAATATAGGACACTTGAAATGCAACTTAATTTAGAATGTTCGAAGCATGCAGAGTGTACTCATCCATTACTAACAGTACTCTAAAGTCTACCTCTTCTTTTTTAAATGATGTAGATGTATAATTAATGACATTTTCTGTGATTTTTACTTGTTTTTCCTTTATTGATAATTTTTGATATGATATCACCATATCTATACATTACCTACTGTATTATTGATGTGATATTACTGTATCCATGGAGATGCCATTGAGCATTGACAACAACCTTGTTCACTGCAAGCTTCATATCAGCAGCTGTTTAGCATTTTTTCTGTATCTGTAAGCTTACAGGACAGCTTGTAATTTTGTACCATTTCAATTGGGTCAAGTGAATTCACTAAAACAAAAAATATCATAAAAAACATACCTGAAATCTATCTATCTATCATATATCTATATCATATTTTTTGGAGAAATGTATTATGGTTTATCTTAATTACTGGTACTTACCTATCACTCAATGTTGCCCAGTGCACAATTCTATCAATGACAGTCTATGCAAAATTTTTTTGTAATGACTGATGGTGCATTAATTTTTTGCCAAGTGAAATTTATTTTGCCAAGCAAGGTATATGTAATCAAAATTTTTGGTTTTTAATTTATTTATTTTGTTAACTTGAGCCTTTGATAACCAAGGTTCTACTGTAAAGTGTAAGTGCATTTTTGCCTTTTGTAATTGCCTTTTGTTTTTTGTTTCCCTTATTGCCTCGTTGTGCAGAAATAGCCACCATTTTTTTGGAAAGAGTTCTGCAAATTCTTTTAACCATGTTTTTATGCCAACACCTGTGTACAACTTCTATGAGGGTAAAATTTTTTAAAGCGACAAATTTTTTTTGCTACAGACCTCAGCAGAGGTACTTTTCCAAAATCACATTTTTCACCCTTTTTTCAGGGATTTTTTAGAGGTGGTAAATGTACCTACAATTTTTTAACTTGTTTTATGGCCAGGGTGCAGCAAGTGGGTGAATATCAAAAGATCTTTGGCAACACATCAGAAGCAAAATTTATGCCTTCAGAAGATTTTTCCAACACATTTATATTGAAATTATTGCATTTTATAAATGACTTTGATATTATTATAAATCTGAAAGACCTCAAGCAGGCATGGAATATATCTACTTGGTGAGCCGCGACTAAATTTTTCAAGCTGTGAGGCCTTTTCTTTGAGCCGTGAATTCCATTTCTTGGCCATGAAAAGCCATTTACAAGCAGCAAATGTATTTACAAAGTCTGTGCACATGTTACCCCAAATCTCTAATTTTACCCTAAAACAGACAAACAGCAAAACTAACATTAGGCTTCACTCAAGTGGCAACTGAACACATGAATGATAATGCTGTCTGACCACTCTGATGTTACTGCAGCTATTTGATCTTCAAGGAAACGTTGGTTCAAGGAAAACAGGTTAACTGGTTGTTAGTACGTTTTGCAGGATATTTTGGTAGGTACGTTGAAGTAATGCAGATTGTGCTCTCAATGCAGAACAGAATAGGAATTTTTCTACTTGTTTCTGAAATCTTGCAGCACCAACGTGACAAATTTTTAATACAATTGGAATCTTGTGGCCCAATTGTGCACTTTTTCTAACAATTAGGTAGGAGGCAATTCATCTGGCAGAAATCTCGCAGTTCCGGAAATGGCGGGAAAGTTCTAGTTGAGGCACTAAAGATAGATGTTTTCCATGCTTGTTGCAGAAGTTGAAAATTTTATGAAACAACATGTTTGCAAAGTTGCAAACTGCAATTTTTCAATCTAACAGAAATATATGACATTAGAGCCACATGATTTCATACCTGCTAAAATTCTATGATATTAGAGCCAGGTTATTTCAGAAAAAAGTAGCACTTTTCCCGCCCTGACTGCCATGCATGGAATATATATCTACTTGGTGAGTGGCAACTGAATTTTTGGAGCCGTGGTTTTATGGATTTCCAAGCCATGATTCCATTTCTTTTAGCCATGATTTAATTTCTCTTAGCCGTGAATTCCATATCTCAGCCATTAAGAGCCATTTAGGGCCTACAAGCTGGCTGCTGCGAACTTTTTACCAAGTCCCGTGCTTGTGCTACCCCTAATCTCTAATTTTACCCTAAAAACAGTCAACACTAACATTTGCCTTCACTTGAGTGGCAACTGATCAGGTGATAATGCAGTCTGACCGCTCTGACATGACTGGCGACTGCAACTATGCAATCTATAAAGAAATTTTTTACATCGACTTGTTGTTTTGATGTGCAGGTGAGGATATTTTGGAAGAATTGTTCAAAAAGTGCAGATTGCAGAAGTTGGAAATTTTATTAAATGACATATTTGTGGAGTGCAAACCACAATTTTTTCAATCAAACAAAAATACATGACATTAGAGCCACAAGATTTCATACCTAATGAAATTACATAATATTAGAGCTGCAATGTTTCAGAAAAAATAGCCTTTTCCAGGCCTGCTGACCACAAGCCACACAGTAAACTTTCTGCTACATTGGATGGATCAGGATGCCATGAACTGTGAAGCTTGTCTGAAAATCAGTGGCAATGAGTATTATATGTTGCAGCAGTGTGGAATTCCAGAGGGGTAATATATTAACTGGTGAACATAGCAAAACGGAAAGCATGACCTAAAAATCTGGAATGGCCAGCACCCCTCCACTTTCAGTCCATCATCATCACTGACAAGTCTCTGCAAGCTGCCACAGCTGTTTCATTGGAAAAAACAGAGCTTACATCATCACAGTAACAAGGATCCAATCAACACTTGAACACATCCAACGTCACAGTCAAATGAATCCAATCATCGCTTGAACGCGTCCAATGTCACAGTCACATGAATCCAAACTACCTTAGAACGTGTGCAACGCCAGTCACAAGAATCCAATTACCATCAGAACGCATGCAATGTCACTGCCACTGGAATCCAAACAGCGTTAGAAAGCTAGAATGGACCATCCCAAATGAACACATACTTAACGCACTAATGCTAATTTAATGTGTAATGCTACATTTCTTATTTCAAGCGCCTAATACAATAATGTAGTTATGTCACTATTGATGAAAATTGCAAAGAATAACATCTTTACTTTGTAAATTCACTCACAAATACATAAAAAACTGCCTATGATTTCATTGACAAATAAAAAACTGATGATAGTTTTCAGCTGAGACATGAAAACTACTCGCAATCAGGATTCAGGAGTACCATCTGTACCGAAACAATAACAAAGGTGACATGTGACAGAAATAGGTACCAACAATATGATATTAATATACTCCGTGAAGAAAAGAAATATTTGAATTCTTCTATATTGTAAATTTTTAGTAACTGACATTCAACAGAATGGTTTAATAACGGTCGTAAATGTTATACATGCATTGCATGCAGTATCAATCGTGTGCAACGAAGCTGGCGGGAAAAGCTTTTGGCTCAGCCTGGTTAGTAAACTTAGTTCTCATTACGCAACTGGTGGATATGGTAACTGCGATGCAGATGAAGCTTGGACTTCAGTTTTATACTCCTTAGGTTTTATTCATACACTTTGAGACTATTATCGAGTGAAAATTTTACGTGATGTATTGTGAGCCGTCTAAAGTTCTAATAATGTATAAATTACGAGGTTCACAGAATCTAAAGTTTTGAATGCTAAATTTTCCAAGTATGCGACCGGTAGTCTAGTCAGTCAAGTGTCATGTGCATTGCCTCTTCTTCAATAAGTTTCTCCGATTGCCGATGAGTTTATCCTCATTTTGAAAGCTGACATAACGAATAGGTGCAATAAATGTTTTTTATATTCATTATGTCAAGAGTAAATAGTATTATATGCCATTGCTATTTAGTTCTTGCCGATGAGCTGTTAGTTTACTCTGAGTGAGTAAGGACTAAGGAGAGTGGAGAGACTCTTTTTGCCATTCATTACTCACTAACGGCAGTCATTATTTAATTAAAGCATTCGTGTTTAGCATTGTTTACCGTATTTGCTAAAGATGATCCCTTAAAATGAAAGAAAACAAAACTTATAGGACTAGTTTTAACATGTTGATAAGAATAGGAGTCTGCGACTGCATAGAGTTGGACTAGGAGTTGACTTCTTTAGGACGCGCCATATGGCGTAATCCGTACCGTGTGATGAGCCACAGCTGTACACTGAACATGACCTCAAACTTGCAACTTTGCAATTGCAAGTGTTCCATTTCCATATATATACCTATACTAACAGTGGCATATTATAGCTGCTTACAATTAACAGGTTTCTCAATTCATAAACGCTCTCACTGACATGCAGCCATAACGTATATTCAGCTCTTGCTGTTTGCGCTCGATAGTCGATACTATGTTGCAAACTAACCATATTGAGCGTCTGGGGCTGCTTGAAGCTCAACATCCAGTATCATAGTCAATCGCTTGTACTCTGTCGATGCCAGTCTAGCCCAGCCAGTTGAGATTTGAGAATGTGATCCACTATCCACAATAGTAAAAAACAATGTTAATAATCTGCTTCCTATTAAAAACATTAATTCATGTTTTTTTCAGGTGTTTCAATGTTGACAAGTGATTGCATGAAATAGCTATCAATATATATCATGGCTCCTAATCCTGTAATCGAATTTGCGTTCACAAATGTCCAAGCAGGTGCTGGCAGGTCTCTAACTGACACTTGCAAATTTTGTACCTTTGGTAAAAAGACAGTAAGTTTTTACAAAAATAGCTGTGGAAACCTAATTCGGCATTTGAAGCATCATCACATTAATTCTTATCATACGTACTTCAGTAAATATGTTAAAAATAAGTTATCAAGTGTGCAACCAGCAATCCAATTCAAATCTTCCACAGTTGCATTACCTAACGTTGAGACAACTAGCTCTATTACATCTCTTCTCACTGTGCATGCAACTTCATGCACCTCTTCTTTCAATACCGTTGCCACTTGTGACAAAACCCAGCTCCCACATAGCGCAACTTCATGCAACGCAACCTGGCTTCCATGGAATGCAACTTCATGTGACGCAACCCGGCTTCCACGCAGTGCAACTTCATGTGACACAACCTGGCTTCCACGTAGCGCAACTTCCTTTTATGCAACTCAGCTCCCAAGTAGCGCAACTTCCTTTGACGCAACTCAGCTACCTCTTAGCGCAACTTCATGTAACGCAACCCAGGCAAGTAGCGCAACTTCCTTTGACGCATCTCAGCTGCCACTTAGCGCAACTTCACGTAACGCGACCCAGCCAAGTAGCGCAACTTCCTTTGACGCAACTCAGCTGCAACTTAGCGCAATTTCATGTGACGCAACCCAGCTCCCAAGAAGCGCAATTTCCTATGACGCAACCCAGCTCTCAAGTGACAAAACTTCATCTACCTATGAACCTCGTCTTCCTCATTCAACTACATCTTTCATTCCAGCTACGGTGCAAATTCCTACCGAAGTCAGCAAGCCATCTGCATCAGCAAAAGGAACAGTTCGGCCAATGTTGATATGCAAACCTCAGTGCTCAGCCTGTGCGTCACTTATATGCGCTAGAAAGTTTTACAATAGTTCTTTGCAAAGGGCAATGCAAGAATGTAAACACGAAAATGATTGTTGTTGTAAAAAGATGTATAATGGAAGTATTGTTGAAGCACGCAAAGAAGAGACAAATCTTTCAAAGAGTATTGTCACAAAGAGCGATGACAATAGCTTCGTTTCACAATATGACTCACAATATACGTCTTCATTCATTACCTACTGTAAGGTGTGCCTAAGTCACCGAAATTCTTTGAGAGGTCGTCGTAAGAGTGGAGAATCTTGGTGCGATGGAATGACTTTCACAGACACTAGAAGCAAGAATGCAGTCAAGAAGAGGCACTTGCTAATCGTTCAGCACCAAGAAGCTCTCAAATTCAGCAGGTGTGAAGATGAACAACAGATCAAACTCGAACATCTGACCACTGATGAGCGCAAAAATGCTACTAAGAATTAAATGGTAGCTGGTATATTTATGGCCACTAATTCATTGTCATTTAGACTATATCCAGCATTGTGCGCTCTACTTGCCATTATTTGCCCACCTCATCTGAGCCATCCTTTGGGCAACAGACATCACACTCACACGGCGGCTCGAAACATAATGCATGCCAATTACCAAGCCTGTGCCATCACAATGAAGAACCATTTTGCTCAAATCTTTCCAGCTACAAGGAGTACTAGAAAATTCATGATTAGTTGTGACAAAGGGACTGCTCCTAAGGATGTCTCTTGTCAAGCGATTGTTGCATCGTACATTGCTGACAATGGACTACCAAAAGAAGTTCTTCTATGCATTTCAATGCTACGACAAGGGGACGCAACGGCAACAGCAAATCATGTGAAAGAAACTGTAGCTTTATTCATGGAGCCATCTTCAGTTGCTTTCATTTGCACTGACGGAGCTGCAGTGTACACCGGGAAGAAAGGCGGCCTCATTGAACTACTCAAAGCCTCTGATGGATATCACAAATTGATTGGTCTCCCAGATTTTTGTCATAAAGTTGAAAATTTGTTGAACAGAACCATGCCAAAATGGGTCAGTGATACATTAACCACGTGCAGATCTGTTGCTGCATTCGTTAACGATCACAATATAGTTAAAAATCATGTTCACAACTTCATCAATGTTGTTTGCGGATCCACTTTTACTGCGATCCCAAATCAATGTGAGATTCGTTTCGCCGAATACCTTCTTTTTCATTTAGATGCAACTTTGAAAAACATCCACATTTTAATTCAAGCTCGACCAGTAATATTGATGAACGATGCAAATGCCCTTGGAGAAAAAGCTAAAGGAATTTTAAAACTTGTTGCAAATGAATCTTTCGTTGTAAGAGCTATGATGATCCGCCGAGTCTACAAAACCATCTCCTGCAAGGAAAAATTGGCCCAAGACTCCTGCTTCGGACCATTCGACTACAAACACCAAGTAGAAAGCATCAGACCTGAATTGAATGAGTTAAAGTTACTTTCTCCCGAGATTAATAGCTTTTTGAAAGATGGAAATCTCAGGTTCATCTCTGATACCAATAACGCTGCGGACTGCCACGACGTGCTTTTGGAAGAGGTAATTTCAAATCTCGACCTGAAAACAAGAAGCGAAGTTGACCGATCAAGAGATTCTGTGATTTCACTAACTGAAGAAAAGTCAAAATGGATCTAAGAAATTTGTAATGAAGCTCCCAACTATCTAGTGATGCCCGCTCCTATTCAGCTTGTGACAGATTTATTTTCAATTCACAAACAAAACCATTCTGCATCCATAAAAAGCCTCTTTGATTCCGTGAACGTAAAATTTGAGTCGTGTGACGCTGAATGCAAAGGATTTCTTGAGTGCATGTGCTTAGAAAAGGATTACTTTAAATTCATGGACATTTTTCAAAGTGAGTGGCAAGCAGGAGCCAACAACAAACTGATCAAACACGGAAGCAAGGCTTCACAATCCTATACTCAAGCATTCGCTTATTATATCAGCAGTAACAACGACAAATCCAAGTATCCAGTCAACATAATCCGTTGCCTTGAAATAATTCAGCTCATGAAGCCAACTCAGTCTGCCACAGAGAGAATGATGTCGCACATCGCAAATACAGTTCATAATCGATTTGAATCTAAGTACGTGTACAAGACAGAACCTGATGAAAACGACTTAATTGGTAATGTGAATAATGAAGTTTTTTTAAAATGCAATACCAACATGGTTCAACATAATGTTGACCTTGCACGAACAATTTTTCTAAGTGATAAACATGGAGAATCTTTGATGAAAACTATGAAGTGTACTGTAAAAAGTAAAACAATCACAAATTACCTCAAGGAACTTGGCAGTGATGTCATGAAGCATAATTTGCCTAAGCGACGTCTGGTTCTTGATCATAAGAAAGTGGGCAACAAAAAAAGAAAGATTGATTCTTGGATATCAAAAAAATCAGAACATGAAGTCCCTTCTTCATCCATTTCTGACTCAGTCCTTCCCTCTTCAACAAATAAAGCAGCCGTTTTACAACCAGAACAAATTGTAATTCATGGATCTATGTCGGCAAACAAAGTAGTTGACATCGGCAGTGAAATATTGCTACAATCAGAAGAAAGCCAAGAACGCCCTGTAGAGAGTGCCTTGGTTAATGTAGAAACTAGAAAAACAATAGAACCGGACGAACTCCAAGTGTACTGTGTGTGTGAAATGAGAAGTGACAAACAAGATAGAAAGAGAGGTAGAACTTCTAAATGGATCGGGTGTGCTAATATGAAGACATGTGAATCGTACCTCGATTGTTTGGCATCTAAGAACGTCAAAGGAGGAGACTGATTCCACTTGAAATGTTTAAAAATGAACAAACTGCCTGCTGGACGCTGGATGTGTATTAAATGTCACGCTAAAAAAACTGCAAACTTGGAGCATAAGTTTGATGGGGAAAAATATCTCCAGCCTTAATGAGTTGACTGTACTAATCGGTCGTCACTGTAATTCATGCTCTCCATTTTTCACGGGTACGTGATATGTTTTAAATACTCTGCAACTTAGTCTCTAAACGCTCCGTGCTTGTCTTTTTGCACCTATTTATGTTTTTGTATATATTTGGATTGCTATGGTTTTATTAAAATGAAAGAATTAGCTTTTTAATGTAATGTTCCGATATTCAGCCCTTTACTTCCACTAATTATTATATGATGTTTCGATACAATCTTTGAATTCAAAAATTTTTATGTTCAATGATCACGTTTATTTTTTCTATATAAAATGCAAGCTTTATCAACAGGAGTGTAAGTATCGTTCATAGAACAATGCCAATTTTGACAATTTTTTCTTCATGTGCAGTTTAAATAATATGAGACAAAGGCATAGATTGGATGCAATCAAATCCGCGTTTGTTTGAGCTGGTTGGGAGTCGGATGCTAGGATATCTTCCAAATCAGTTTCAGGTATGATTTTCAGAAATAATGAAAACAATCAAGGAGTAAATTAATTATGACCGTAAAAGAAAATAATTTGGTGTGCTCTGAATCAACTGGTCAAACTCTGAACAACTAATACATCTAGTGCTCTTATTCAACTCGTATATAGGCAACTTTTGCATTCAAGTATATTGGCAAGATCTAATGGAACTTTTTTCAGAATCAAGAGTACATCCTTAACTGGCTGCAACGTTGTGAGGCCTCCTCAAGATATCTTTTGCTCACCGGAGAGTGAGGTCACTGAGGCGTCTCTACTGGCGACTTCAGAAACGTTCATGCGGGACACAAAGCTTATGCAGCCTTCCCAAGATCTCCCTTGCTTATCAGTGACTGCCATGGTCAGGAAGGTGCAGGGTGTAAGCCGGAGGTTCGTTTTCGGATGTACGCCAGGGAAGAAAGTTGCCAATATGCTTGCTAAAAATGAAAGTGTAACCCTCGCCAATGCTGCATGATCGACACAGGCACACGTACTTTACGATTGATGCCTGGCGATCATCACAAACACACATGCTTTACTATCTATATAGCCTATGCCCAATGATCAACACTGATGCGCGCTCTTTGCGATCAAAGTGGCCGATGCCTAATGATCGACACAAGCGCACGCGATTTACGATTTTTTTAGCCGATGCCCAATGATCAATACTGATGCACGCTCTTTGCAATCAAAGTCGAAGATGCCTAATGATCGACACAAGCGTACGCGATTTACGATTGGTTTAGCCGATGCCCAATGATCAACACTGATGCACGCTCTCTGCGATCAAAGTGGCCGATGCCTAATGATCGACACAAGCGCACGCGATTTACGATCGGTTTAGCCGATGCCCAATGATCAACACAGAAGCGCGCTCTCTGCGATCAAAGTGGCCGATGCCTAATGATCGACACAAGCGCACGCGATTTACGATCGTTTTAGCCGATGCCCAATGATCAACACTGATGCGTGCTCTTTGCAATCAAGGTGGCCGATGCCTAATGATCGATACAAGCGCACGCGATTTACAGTCAGTTTAGCTGATGCCCAGTGATCAACACTTATGAGCGCTCTCTGCGATCAAAGTGGCCAATGTTTAATGATTGACACAAGCGAATAACACAAAATATGGTAGCACTAACAATATGGTATTAACAACACAACACATTGCAACACAAAATATCAGTGCACAACAGCACTGCACAATCTGCACTCATCACAACATATCACTATACAACACATTATAACACACCCTAACATGACATTTTTATTTTTAACATAACATATTATAACAAACAATATCATAGTACAACATGTTACAACACAACATAATGTAACAAAATTACATAACTCAATGCACTGTAACACAACATAACATAAATAACATAGCATGATACATTGTAATGACATGACACAATACATTATAACATAACTAATCATGATATAACACTATACATGGTAACATAACATAAAACAACAAAACAAATTATACTGCAACATATCCTAATAATACCCATTATAAGACATCATAACTCAACCCAGCACATTACAGCACATCATAATATAGCATCAAAAATTATAACACAATCAAACATGATACAACACATTGTAACACAACATAACATAACATAACATAACATAACAC
>NW_025935637.1:0-411 GCF_000764305.2 Hyalella azteca | reverse complement strand
GTTGAAACTGGAAAATTTGGGCAGAGAGCATCAGTGAATTGGAGAAAAGTGCTTTTTGATCTGTGATCTGTCCATTTCCACCCATTCCTACAGCCTACAGGCTTTCTAAATTTATTTTGTAAAAAAATAGTACCTATCTCCTCCTAAAATTTTGTAAATCACTTTTGAAAGTGTAGGTAGGGTAAACGCAGTATATTCCGTCATCGTGGATTCCTAATTCCGACACTTCTCAACTTTTTCCTTTATATTAAGCTTTGTCTTAGTTCTACCGTCCATGCATTTGTTGATGGTTGAAATAGTGATGTCATACTAGCCTATTCATGGTGCCAATCCATAGGTTATTCAAAAGAACCTGTTCTTATGTCATTTTGAACCGATCAACACTTCTTTATGGACCGATCGTAAAACACA
>NW_025935636.1:0-1222 GCF_000764305.2 Hyalella azteca | reverse complement strand
TTGTCACGGAAAACCTATCTCCTCCTAGAGTTTTGAAGCTACAACAATGAGACATATACCATTCGATTCGCAAAGAATAGATCTACAAAACGACTTAGCCGCTTTTTCAATTTCGTCATAGTTTGGATTTTATTCCTGAAAAAGGGGGGGTGGAAAGGGGCAAAATCGAAAAATTTCCGAAAACTTTACGAAAAATGCTCACACACCCGCAAAAATTAGAAATTAAAAAAACGGCTAGGTCGTTTTATAGATAAAGATTTTACACATCGAATGATATGTGTCTCGATGTCGTAGCTTGAAAATCCTAGGAGGAGATAGATTTCAAAAGTACCCCCTTCTTTGACCGTTTTCTATGAATTTCACGTTTTCTTTCATTTTTTCGAAAAATTCACACGAACAAAATGTGAGTTTTTTGCCATTTTACATATGTGGACCAAGTTTCAGAGTGATCCGTTTGTAAATAGCCGAGATAATTTTTGGGGTAGACGCTCCCCTTAAGATACACCTATATATATCCTACGGGCCACGCAGTTAAAGTACACCTATCCTACGGGCCTCGCACTTAAGGTACACCTATCCTACGGGCCTCGCAGTTAAGGTACACCTATCCTACGGGCCTCGCAGTTAAGGAACACCTATCCTACGGGCCTCGCAGTTAAGGTACACCTATCCTACGGGCCTCGCAGTTAAGGTACACCTATCCTACGGGCCTCGCAACACCTATCCTACGGACCTCGCAGTTAAGGTACACATATCCTACGGGCCTCGCAGTTAAGGTACACCTATCCTACGGGCCTCATAGTTAAGGTACACCTATTCCCTAGTGTTTGCTCCCTTAAGACTTTAATTTCTTCTCACTCGCCGTCGCGAACAAATTTTAATTGCGAGTGGAAGGAACTGAGTTTGAGCCTCAAGCAATAACAACTCTTCACCTGTTTCACAACACCGCATCATGTTCACTGTCAAAAACTGGAAGACATTCAAGTATGATGCGATAAATGAATACGATTGCAGTTTGCTAAAGAGTTCATAGGCTTTGTAGAGGAAGGGTTAATAGAGTTCATTTGAGAGAAAAATCGTAAGTAAAGAGTGACTAATTACGAGAACGAAAGGTCAAGTATCCGGAGCTCAACCGACCGCCCACGGTCTCCTCGCCCTTCCAATGCCACATGTAAAAAATTAAAGAAATTCCGAGTATCAAGAGAAATCAATGGTTAGAACT
>NW_025935635.1:0-324 GCF_000764305.2 Hyalella azteca | reverse complement strand
ATAATCAGAGGCATTACTTTCTACGCTTTCAATAAAAAACAATCCAAAACAAGAAAAAAATCATTCGTGATAATTCGTGCATTCGTGGCAATAGAATCAGAGGCATTACTACAAAATGAATTCGTGGCAAAAAATGAAAAGCGTTAAATCTTATTCACTCTGGCCCTAAGCATCGCATCGACCAACACCAAGGCCGACATAGCGTCAACTATCGGCACCGCCCTTGGTAGCACGCAAGGATCATGACGACCTTTACCTGATACCGTAACCGCATCGCCATCCGCATTTACACTATCTTGGTCTATCATAATGGTGGCTACAGGC
>NW_025935634.1:0-438 GCF_000764305.2 Hyalella azteca | reverse complement strand
CTGATGCAGTCGTTTCATCCAGCCCAATTTCATGACAAATTCGTATGGTATCAACAGTAAGTGGAGAATAATTTTTAAAAATCTGTTTTCACAACATCCTTCTTGTTTAATGGGATACCGAATTTCCTGCATTAGTCTCGGAATTCGAGCATTATAAGATGCCGCTTTGCGAGATTATTTAATGGATACCGGAAATCAAAATATATTTATAATTCGTACAAATATCCTAATAGCACGTTGTAAAGGAATCAGGACTCACTCCAGAGATCCAAGTGAAGCTTGAAAGATCCCAAATTACGGTCCCTGAGTTAGTCCAGCCAATTGGGTCCACAGCCGCTCGAGAGTAACCAAATCAAGCCAAGGGAGGTGATAGAAACGCGACAGACTCTTAGACATATACTTAAGGTTGGTAAACTAAGGGGAAGCCCCAGATGCAGG
>NW_025935633.1:0-486 GCF_000764305.2 Hyalella azteca | reverse complement strand
ATGGCACACACGTGCAGCAGCTGCAGGGACAGCGCGTGCAGCTCCTGCTGCTGTGCTGCGGTGCCGCGCTGCTGCACGCTCGCCGTGACCGCGTCCAGCTGCGGGAAAAAAGTTTACACTTCATATAAAATATGAACAATATTGCGCACGAAGAAATATAGATAAATAATGGGCAGTGAACAAGTTTATACTTCACATAAAATATGAACAATATTGGAAATATAGGTACGTGTGAATATGAACAATATTTCGTGTTCATAAAATATGAACACGAGGAAATATAGATAAATAATGAGCAGTGAGTATTGGCAATAATGGACTTCCGACAGTAGCTAGTTCATCGTTTCAATTTAATAACATTATTGACATTGGAAATACGAGATCAACCTTCAAAAATAACGACTATTTCCATAAAACTCGTATAAATATAAATGTGGCACATAATACGTACAGTGTGTTGGAAGATGAGGGGGTGGAGGGGGCGAG
>NW_025935632.1:0-850 GCF_000764305.2 Hyalella azteca | reverse complement strand
CACAGACACCATACAACACGACAGCAATATTACACGTCACCATACAGCACGACGCAACCACCACACAGACATCATCTATTTAAACACCACACAAACACCATAAAACCCAACATAAACACCACACAGACACCATAAAACACCACACAGACGCCACACACCACGCTCTGTTTGTGATCAGCCATGGGAACACAGGCTGTCAAATCGAAGTCATTTACGCACGTCAAATCACCCGTCAGTTCCGTCATCCCGTCTCACCTGTCTCATGTCTCACAGTCATTACTGGTCTCATGCCTCACAGTCATTACTGGTCTCATGCCTCACACTCATTACTGGGTCTCATGCCTCACACTCATTACTGGGTCTCATGCCACACACTCATTACTGGGTCTCATGCCTCACACTCATTACTGGTCTCATGCCTCACACTTACTGGGTCTCATGCCTCACACTCATTACTGTGTCTCATGCCTCACACTCATTACTGGGTCTCATGCCACACACTCATTACTGGGTCTCATGCCTCACACTCATTACTGGTCTCATGCCTCACACTCATTACTGGGTCTCATGCCTCACACTCATTACTGTGTCTCATGCCTCACACTCATTACTGGGTCTCATGCCTCACACTCATTACTGGGTCTCATGCCTCACACTTCTTACTGGGTCTCATGCCTCACACTCCTTACTGGGTCTCATGCCTCACACTCCTTACTGGGTCTCATGCCTCACACTCCTTACTGGGTCTCATGCCACACACTCCTTACTGGGTCTCATGCCTCACACTCCTTACATCCTTACATGGGTCTCATGCCTCACACTCCTTACTGGGTCTCATGCCTCACACTTC
>NW_025935631.1:0-1089 GCF_000764305.2 Hyalella azteca | reverse complement strand
AGATGCAAAAAATATACTTTAACAAAAGACCTCAAAGGTGTAATGACATTGCTTATTTCAGGTAATTTTTGGGTAGTTTAAAATTTTTTCTTGTAAGAAAGAAAAATTTTGCAGTTCTGTAATTATTATGGGATTATAGAATCCCGAGCAAGGAAACAAAATTTCATAGGCGGAAAAATTTGTCTGTAACGCATATATACATCTGGAAGTAACTTAATTTGTGTAAGATTGATTTAACGAGCCTGTAGACGGAACATTTACTGGGGCAACAGCTAGAGCATGTCCGGCTGTGACCGGTGAGGCTGTAGGGTAAGGGACCGTACAATCTAATCCATGTTATGTACACGTAACGGCCGATTCTTCGTCTTTGATTGGTAGGTCTAGCTTTAAAATCGGGCAGTGATTGGCTGACAGAGTTACAAATTCGTAAATTTTTTGATATAGCACGTTCCTTTTAGCGCAGTGTGTGCTTCTAAGTTCCCATTGTTCGGCGCCGGGGGCTCGTGCCACAGAGCGCAGTTCGCGTGCATGCAAATGCAAATTGAAGCGATAAAACATCAAGTGAAATGGACCGCTGATGTGAGGTTGTTAGGGAGCGAGTGGAGCGGAGAGGTGCTCGAGGTGTGTTAGCTCTCACATAAAAGATTTGCGCCCAAATCTGAACTGCAGAGCATAATGGCTGCTGAATTAATGTATTTCTGCTCTCCTTATAGTTGATGGAGATTTGTTGCTAGGACTGTACCTAATCTTCTATGTTTCCTGCTCTCCTTATATGGATAAAACTCTTATCTTTCTGGGAAGATGTCATTTAGGATAAAAATTTCGTGGAGAATTCATATTTCCAAGGAATTTACATTGCAGTTTAAATTTTAGTGAATTTATCCTATAATTGAATTTTCTTCATTCAAAACTTGTTCTATGTAGACTCAGGACGACAAATAAATCGCCTTTATAAATCAAGACAAGCTGCAGAGTTCTTTCCACTGCAGAGACTAGTTTTAATGATCGTTTAAAGCGATAGCAAAAACTATTTATAACAGTTTCGCTATGCCGTAATAATTAATTGATGGGCCTTCTCATTATTGTATA
>NW_025935630.1:0-639 GCF_000764305.2 Hyalella azteca | reverse complement strand
GAGTCGTACAGCATTGCCGGGAAAGCTCTGTAATAGCTGCCATTAGGGAGGCTCTAGCCAGATGTGCGGACTGAAGCACTTTTTATATGAGCTATGGGGCGCTGCTTGTACTGCTTGCCATGTGCAGAGCAGTCATCCTTCCTTACACTCACGGAAATGTGTCAGACTTTGTACAAATGATGATGCACTTTTTGTCATTGTTTGGGTCATCTTGACCTGGTTTGGTACTGTGAAAGAACGTATCAGTGCCACATCCACTTTCAGCTCGTACTGTGTGGAAGAAAGTGCGTCTTTATTTGGGCAATATAACTTTTTTGTTTTTCTTAGTGCATGCAAATTTATAATACAAGAATTTAACGAAATTAGGAAATGCTTACAAAATATTAAAATTTAATTTTAAAGTTTAGGACTTAGTGCATGCAAATTTATAGGGCAAGAAAAAGACGAATTTAGGAAATTAGGAACCTTAAAATATTAAAATTTAATTTTAAAGTTTTGTGCTTAAAATGTTGTGACTATGTTAATATTTTCTCTTACACTTTCGCCTTCAATGCAGGTTCGAGATTATTTTGTTATTGTTAAGGGGAGAAATATCAGTGAAATCTGCACTTGAAATCTTCGGCTTTAATAGTCACTGCG
>NW_025935629.1:0-1572 GCF_000764305.2 Hyalella azteca | reverse complement strand
CCCCGCCGGTCTAAGTTACCCCATTTTACGGTAACAGAATAGACATAGTTTTTTTTAACTCTCTCGGTGGTGGTTTATGCTAATTTCTGGAATTGGCTCCCATTCTCCACATAGATGAAACTTGCATGTTATACCATGAATATATAATCAAGATTCAGGTACCAGGTAGACTTCTGCGATTCTGGAGATAGAATACGTGAACTTGTACAAATTGCACATATATTTGACTCAAGGCCCTTAAAGGCATCAAACCAGTTACCTAGCAGCTGAGGCAAGATTTCTAATGTCTGAGTATAAATCAGGCATGGAATATATCTACTTGGGCGAGCCACGACTAGATTTTTTTGAGCCGTGACTTCATGGGTTTGCCACTCTTGATTCAATTTCGTTGAGCCATGAATTCCCTATCTCGGCCGTGAAAAGCCATTTATGACCTGCAAACTTGTTACTTACACAGTCACATCACTCCCATGCATACAAAGTCCCATGTTATTTACAATGTCCCATACAGAAAACAGTCATTAGAATTTGTCTTCACTTAAGCGGTAACTGTACAAATGATAATGCAGTTTAATATAGTGACAAACCAGGGATTTTTTAGAATCAGTTCATTTTAAATTTTCTCATTTATCCAAGATTTAAATCAATTTCTTATGTATGATAATGCTGGTATCCAAGATACTTTACTGCTACTGGTATACTTATAGGAATAAAAAATGAACTTGAGGGAGTCTAAAAAGCTCTCTGCTTTGCCACTAGGCTATGAAAACAATCTTCATGGAGGAAAATCAGGAAATGTTAATGGCAGGAACATTTAAGTAGGTATATAGGTTAATAATAATAATAATAGGTATACTGTTGATTGTGGAATGAAAGTTGAAAATTTTATGAAATGACATGTTTGCAAAGTGCAAACCGCAATTTTTTCAGATCGAACAAAAATTTATGACATTAGAGCCATGAGATTTCATACCTACTGAAATTATGACATTAGAGCTGCAATATTTTGAAAAAAATAGGACTTTTCCAGCCCTGGACTGTGAATAGGTAGGCTAATGTGATACCGAGCTCAGTAATAAACCATGCTCCATTGTTTGCCTACCTACCTAGGGCTAGGTGGTAGGTAGGTACCTTGAATCCAAAATGCAAAGGCTCATAAATTATCTTATCTTGAACTTAAATATTGTGAACAAGTACTTTGATTTTGATAAAGATTAGTGGCGATGCCCTTTAATAATTTCAAGATCGTGAAAAACGTTTCTCGACTCGAATCTAAAAAAAAAAAAACTCACCATACAGAAGAAAAAGTAGGTATATCAAACAGTCAGTCCTTATCAGAATTTAGTAGCAACAATCAAACTCTAGTATATTTAACCTACGTTCAATACCATAATTACCATTAAACGCTAACGAGAAGACCTCTTTCCATCAATGAACTGAACAAGGACTCGGGAGCTGTTCGTCACTCTTCAGCCTATTCTAACATAGTTACAACGTAATTGGACGCTTACATGGCTAAAATGGAAATAAAAATTATAACTTAACTATTTCTACTCACATCTTTCATTGAAT